>NW_025900881.1:0-207030 GCF_022539505.1 Lolium rigidum | reverse complement strand
TGCACATTTTAAAATTTATGTGCAACCTCACATTAAGAGATTATTTCAGGACTAAAGTCTCACAAATGTTTTATGAAACCGTAGTCTGATTATGTTTCTGTATGTATTTCAAAATGGAGGTTGAAATCGTTCGCTCCCTACATCAAAATAATGCATACAACCATTTTATTTGGATTATTCAACAGAGCCTTAAAAAAGATTAATATCAAACTGAAGTAAACTCAGTAAAGTGCACACATCTTTTCCCAACTAATCCACCGATACCTTGCGCCTAGCTACCATCTGATGTACCCCACCAACTTCACATTAAGAGACTCGCCAACTGAATTTTACATTCAAATTAGAATTTTACAGCTTAAAAGAGGATAGGTGATGCCCGTTTACATCAGTTCTCCAGATCTAGTTGAAATGAGATGTGCGTATGCAGGTTGTTTGTTAACCGTAGGGTCTTTGTCTAGTTCCCTTGCATTAACTAACTAATCATTTTAAGGTTAACCGTAGGAGAGCTAGATTTCTCTCGTACAACAAATTACCAACTCTCTTTCACTTTGTGACATGCAAGAGCACCGTGACCGCTTGGCAAGGTTGTTTATAAAGAAGAAATTGTGATGATGTATCAGTAACATTGAAGAAACAATGATGCCAGACCTGACCCCTCGGCGTTGCTCCTCACGCGGCGCTAGGGGGAAAATATGGTCCCCAAACCCGCACCCCCGTCCATCTCCATCCGCCGCCGCCGCCGTCGGCCTCCGCCGCGGCGGGTGGCGGGCCCCACGCCCGAAGGTGGTGGTGGCGGGGGGGTGTCTCTCTGCGTGGCGCCGGTGGCGGGGATATGCCGGGTGAGGCGGAAGCGTGGCTGACCGGGCGCAAGGAGGCGGGGCCGGGCGGTCCCCGAGCAGCCGATGGTGCTTCGGTGGTGGAGGCTTAGGTGGTGGCAGCGGTGACGTGCTTCGACGTGTTCCCGTGGATGGTGTCCGTCAGTCTTTGGCCATGGGGGTGGTGCGTCGCCGTCGGTTGGCCTAGGGAGCCTCGTTCGTGGCGGATCCAGAGCTCCAAGCTTCAATCCATGCGTTCGGGCCGGGCCGGCGTGCGCGGGCGAGGCGGGCGGAGAGGCAGGGAGGGTGAGAGAAGAGTCGAAGGAGGTGATGACAAGCTATCGCCCCCCGCCGCCCGCGAGGTAGGGGCGCTTGACGGCAGGAGCATGAGCACAAAGGTTTTTTTAGTCCACGGACTTTGTCCGAAAGGTATATCCTCAGTGTTCTTTAAATATATTTTTTAAAATACTCCATGCTGCAAAGCTCATCACACAAAGACACAAAACTACATGTTAAAGCAAATAAAGATGATGATTCATTGGTATATAACTCAACAAAGTTTAGTTTCCATCCTTTAGGCAGGTAGGCAGGTTATTTTCAAAAAGAACAACAATATCGAAACACGACATGGCAAATCGCCAACATGGCAACGACACCGACCATAGGATACGAGCCAATGAATTATCAATTCTTCTTTGGCGGTGTGAGGGCTGCCTTGAGTTTCTGCACGGTGGCCACATCGGTCTTGAATGACTTGGCGAGCACGACGTCGTCAATTCCAGTGCCAAACACGGTGACCGGCACGGACACAGTGCCGGCGGAGGCGCTCCCAAATCCTGACAGCGCGACGGCGAGGTTGGGTCCCTGGTTGGACTGGTAGTGCACGAGGCCCTTGGGGAAGACAAACATGTCACCGGCAATGAGGTCCTTGGTGTAGAGCTTGCCGGTGGTGTCAATGAAGCCGACAGAGAGCGCACCGTCGATGACAAGGAGCAGCTCGGAGGCACGCGGGTGGGTGTGGGTCGGGTTCACGGTGCCCGCGGGGAATGTGAGCCTGGCGTACGACACACTCTGTCCGTTGAGCGCTGGGAACTCCGCCATGGAGGCCTTGGAGATCGCAAAGGCTGTCGGCGCCGACGGCGCTGGCACGGTTGCCCGGAAACCGGTGAAAGTGAAGTAGTCACCGGTGATGTTTACTGGCCCGCCGAGCGCTGGAGGGGGGACAAAGTCGGTCAGGATGTCCGGGTCGCCGGCCACGGCTGCCATTGGCGCCAAGGCCACTGTAACCACCACCAGCAACACCAAGGAGTAGATGTTCAGGGACGCCATTGGATTCTATCTAGCTAGCTAATCAAACTGTTGGAGGGAGATGATGAGGCTGTGTTTGTGATGACTTGATGAGATGAAGATGTTGCTGAACTTATTGTGATATTTATACAGAAGGAATCGTGACGTGGTGACCAAAAGGATTGAGAAATCGAGGTCGATGTTTGTAGACATTTGTCAACATGCAGGCCTGGCTAACAGCAGGCTGCATGCAGGCCTGCAGAATACACACGCACCGATCCGGGGAAGAGTTAACTGGGCAACCTCTCTTGTTCCCGGCCGCATCTGCAGCTGGCTGGTTCCCTGACCGTTTCAACACATAGGGTTCAACGTAAATCTGTATTTTTTTTCTCGTCTGTTCATCAGGTGTGACAGAACCGCTACTGATGCTTACACTTGAGCTGACCTCTCTAACAATTTGGCAGGATGTGCCGAGTCGGATCTTACAAAGCCAGACGACTTCTACAAATGCTATACCTAACACTCCAGCCGACGTCCTCGATTCATCACACAAACATTACAGTTACTCAGCTAGCTCTTAAGATCGAAAATGGCGTGGCCGTCTTTGGCTTTGGTCGTTCTGCTCGCCGTGTCCATCTTCGTCACTGACGCCAGCGACCCGGACATCCTGACGGACTTCATCGTGCCCCCGGGCACCAACATGTCCCTCCTAGACGGCGCCTTCTTCACCTACACCGACCTCAACTCCAGCAACGCCGCCGACCCGGCCAAGTTCACGGCCACCAAGGCGACCGCCGTGGAGTTCCCGGCGCTGCTCGGACAGTCCGTCTCCTACGCTGCCCTCGTCTTCGGCGCCGGCACCCTCAACCCGCCGCACATCCATCCGAGGGCGTCGGAGCTGCTGTACGTGGTGCAGGGCCCACTAAATGGTGGGGCTCGTCGATGAGGTGGCCGGCAAGGTGTACACGCAGACGCTGCAGACCGGCGACATGTTCGTGTTCCCCAAGGGAATGGTGCACTTCCAGTACAACGCCGGCACCGAGTTGGCGCGCGCATTCTCCACCTTCGGGGGCGCCAGCCCAGGAACCGTCTCGCTACCAGGCGCCATCTTCGAGTCTGGCATCGACGATAACGTCCTCCAGAAGTCCTTCCATGTCGACCAGGCCACTGTTGAGACGCTCAAGCATGACCTGGCGCCTGCTGCCCCTGGGCCGGTGGCGCCACCGCCCTCCACGGCGGCACCAGGGCTTCCACTCGCTCGGCGGCGCTCGCGGCGCTTGTTGGCCCAGGCGCCGCCTTCTGGTTGTGATCAGAGACTTATGTTTACTGCCGCGAGAAGTATTTGATAGCATTGAATAATTCATATGCAAATATTTTCAATGAGAAACATTGCAACATTTTGTGTCGGCGCTAGAGCACTACTCCCACCATCCAGATTGAGTCGGATTGTGAGCCCTTTCTTATTTCCAGAACACCATATTCATTTCAGAGGCAGCCATATAAATCCGACTGAAGTGATTAGATTAGATTTTTAAAAAATATATTTTCCATCAAATATCACAAATATTATCATGGAAATTTTATTTCAAAAATATTACCGTTCTTCTGGGTGCTTGATGATAAGATCTTACCATCATGGGCTGCGACAATTTTAGTTAACGGCTGTTGACTTACGAATTGCTTTTCTAAAAAATTTGGAAGAGGAGAGATTCTACTAAAGAGGATGCTGTCTAGAGAGGATTTTTACTTGTCAAGCACAAAGCCTATAAATTTGGGTTTGCCTATATGCACCAACAATCTATGCTAAGCAAGATAAGTAAAAAGGTGATAGCAAAATATAGAACATCAAGCACGAAGGCTGTCACAAAATAAAATGCATAAGTAAAGGAGCTAGGATTGATGAGTAACCGAGACACGTGGAGATGGCGATGTATTCCGAAGTTCACACACTTGCAGGTGCTACTCTTCGTTGGAGCGGTGTGGAGGCACAAGACACTCCAAATGCAACGACGGCGCACCGTATTCTCCCCGAGCCTTCCCGCCAAAAAGGAAATCTTCAATCCACTAAGGAACCCTTGAGGGTGGTCACCGAACCCGTCCAAGCATAGGACGAGCTCAAAGTTTATGGGAGTCTTCCAAGTAAACTCCACAAATGTCACAAGCTTGAGGCAGTACTCTACAACTATTATAGGCTCCCGAGTAATTTCCACTAAGACCACACCGCCATAAAAGGACACACCGCCACGAAGGGTAGCCACAAAGGACAACACGCCGTCTAGGGTTCTAAGAACCCAAGAGGTATAAGCTTTGGGTACAAGCACCCAAGAACTCTCACAAGATCGAATCTCCGTAGAGAACTCAAACCGATGCACCTAATGCAATGACAAGAACACAAATGCTCTAATCCTTCACTCCTGAATTCCAACAAAGCTAAAGCTTATGGAGGAATAAGGGATGAAGAACAAGGGAATAAATCCACAAAAGACTTCAAGATCTAGATCTAAAGAGTTCCCCTCACTAAGAGGAGATGTTGATTGCTGTAGTAGTAGATCTAGACATCCTTTCTTTTTTGCCTCAAACAGATTCAAGAATCATGGGAGGAATCAAGAGATAGGACAAGCTCTTCAAAGTCAACAATGGAGGAAAGAGAAATTGGAAGAACTCCTTCACATGGGAAAGAAGGGGGCCTTCTATATGTCCCCACGAAATCTAACCATTGCACGTTACTTACTCCGGATATTCTGGCCGAGGACCACGGAGATTCTGGCCCAAGGGGATGGACATTCTAGCCTGCTGGTCCGGAGATTCCGGTTCACCCGGATGTTCCAACCAAATCTCCAGCCAGCTGTCGGCCTAGAACCAGCGTTGTGCGCAACCAGGTCCAACTGAATCAAGGCCGGATATTCCGTGCCCCTGGACCAAAGATTCCGGCCTGGATCCTAAGATTTTAGCCAGGTTTCGGACTAGAAATAGTGTGATGCGTACTTTGGTCAGTCACGAGGCTGAAAACCTCAATGCTGGAGATTTCGGCCTAAGGGACCGGAGACTCCGGCCCGAGGTGATGGATTCGTTGCACGGAAAACAAAAAAATTCTACCGTGAATAAGAACAAAACCAAGATCCAATCTAGGAAAAGCCAAGATCTAATCTATGAAGATCGAAGCAACGAGGAATAAGAGAGAGACTAACCCTCGAAGATCCAAAGCGTAAATGAGATCAAATCTTGTGGTTGATGTAGACGATCGTTCCGGTGCTACAATCCGGCGAAGACTTCCGTACTCGGTCGCACGTACTGTGTCGATGAAGTCCTTCCTCTCCCCGTTCCAGCGGGTAGCGGAGGTGTGGTAGATCTCCTCAGAATCCAAGCAGCACGACGGTGTGGCGGTGGTGGTGGTGGTGGAGGAGAAAACCTGCATGGCTTCGCCTAAGCCGGAGCATGAGTATGGTGAAGGAGAGAGGGGGCGGCCAAGGTTAGGGTTGAAGGGGTGGCTGCACCCCTGCCCCCTCCCCTCTTTATATAGGGGGAGGGTCGGTTGGGGTGGCCCCCCACGCCCCAACACCCATCTAGGGCCGGCGGCCAAAGAGGGGGGGAGTTTTCTTCCCCCCAAGTCATCCCCCCTAGGGTTTTTGGGGAAACCCTAAGGGGTGGCCGGCTGGGCCTTGAGGGCCTTGTGCGCCTGACCCATTAAGGCTGGGCCGCACCCGCTCGGCTCATGTTGGCCCTCCTGGGGGCGTGGGCCCACTGGTGGACCCCCAGAACCTTCTCGGTGTCTTCCACCAGAAAAATCCCGAACTTTTCCGAAACTCAGAAATAAACTTTCCTTATATGAATCTTATTCTCCTTACCATTCCGGACCTCCTCGTGATGTCCTGGATTCCATCCGAGACTCCAAAAAACATTCGGTCTCCATCTCATATTCTGAAGCTACTATACAACATCGAACCTTAAGCGCGTCACCCTACGGTTCGTGAACTATGCGGACATGATCGAGACTCCTCTCTCATCAATAACCAATAGCTGGAGATCCATAATGGCTCCCACACATTCAGCAATAACTTAGTGATCGATTGAACCATTAACATACGATACCGATTCCCTTTGTCGCGCGATACTTTACTTGTCCGAGGTTTGATCATCGGTATCTCCATACCTAGTTCAACCTCGTTACCGACAAACACTCTTTACTCGTACCGTGGTATATCATCTCTTGTGACCTTTTCACATGCTTGCAAGCTAATTAGACGAAATTCCACCAAGAGGGCCCAGAGCATATCTATCCGTCATCAGGATGGACAAATCCCACTCTTGATCCATATGCCTCAACTCATACTTTCCGAATACTTAATCTCATCTTTATAACCACCCATTTACGCAGTGGTGTTTGATGTAATCAGAGTATCCATCCGGTATAAGTGATTTACATGATCTCATGGTCGAAGGACTAGGTAACTATGTATCGAAAGCCTACAGCAAGATGAACTTAATGACTTGATTTTATGCTACGCTTACTATGGGTATGTGTCCATTATATCATTCACCCAATGACATAACCTTGTTATTAATAACATCCAATGTTCATGATCGGGAAACCATGATCATCTATTAATCAACAAGCTAGTTTAACAAGGCTTACTAGGGACTCTTTTCTGTTTACATAACACATAAGTATTAATGTTCCCGGTTAATACAATTATAGCATGGGATGCAAACATTTATCATAAACACAAAGATATAATAATAACCTCTTTATTATTGCCTCTTGGGCATATCTTCAACACGAGGGTTTGGAGATTCTGGTCAGTCCGGGGACTCCTTAAAAATCTCCATCCTACCTCCGGCCTAGCATCTGATCCATGTGCAATCGGGAAAGAAAATCTCTAGGAGTGTCAGTCCTGGAGATTCCGGCCTTACACCCCGGAGATTCCGACCGGAGAGCGTAGAGACTACAAAAACAACGAAGCTTGAAACACAATATTTAGAGTTTGAAACTCTAATTTAGCTCGAAACCTATTTTGTTGTAAATATAAAAATAGGGGTTTATGATTTTTATAAGTGCAACCTCTCAACGCGAAGAACGAAGAAAAACACCAAGGTAGAAAATGCAATAAGTTTTTCAAACGATATCCGTTTTTTATGAGCTAGAGTTTATCATGAGAATAAACACAAGCTCTAAAACATCACGTGGATAAGAAAAAAGAAAATCTAACAAAGATGATGCAAAACATGTAAGGGTTTGAGTTCTTCGATCAAGTTACTCATTCGAGAGGCCTTGATACTATGTATACCATTTTTTGGTTTCTTTTGCATAGTATTCTAAATAAAATATGGTGTTGCCTCCTTTTCTTGGTTTCCTCACCAAATTAGTTTGGAGTGTTTTTTCTCTTATGGGGTAATTAGTATCACTTATCCTTGATGCGAAAAATGTTAGTATGAAAGTTAGTGCGTTGTTTTAGTGCATACGTTGAATATGCTTTTTAAAAGTTAAATCAAGTAAAGTTTGATCAAGTTTTTACGTAAAAATAGTAACATGTAAAATATTTTTATCAATGAGTGCAATCATGCACAACTAGTACCCAAATCATTCACACATGGGTCGTTGATATGCTCAAGTGAGGAACGACAATAATAAGGTTGCGGCGGAACCAAATAAAATAAGGATCTTGGGCCACATAATGGGCAAAGGAAGGTTGCTCGTGGTTCGTATGGGGCGCAGAGAAGAGCTCCTAGACATCCTTCGGTGACCACCACGCCTGCAGCAGCAACATATCCGCGCAGAAGTCCTCCTTCAACTCCGCCGGCACTTCCCATGCCCGGAGCAGATCGATCGGGAAGGTGAACATCGGGGATAAGAGCTCCTTGAGATCCTCGGTATCCTCCGGTGACCACCATGCCTCCAGCGACAACGTCTTCACGCAGAAGTCCCGCTTCAACTCCTCCGACACTTGCCACGCCCAGAGCAAATCGAACGGGAGGGTGGACGGCGGTTCCTCCACCGACGGACCACAGAGACCCTCAAAATCCTCTTCTAACCAGACGCCGCCGGCTTCCATGTCTTCCATCCCGATATTCATATTGCTTCGTGGTGAGATGGATCGAGCGAGACCAAGGATTTGCGCAGAAGGTTCGCTTATGACGATCGCCGGTGCGTTTCTCTTTTCGAGCATAAAAAACGACCGGCGATCGAGTCGGTAGTGGAGTCGACCTCACCATAAGGGCCTTGGGCCAGCCCACGGTCAGCCCACGGTAGGTGGAGTCCAGTAACTTGCCAGCTGCAAACGGCCAGCCATTGGTGGGCCCAAAGGCGGATTAGATTAGCCATGTCGCTCGCAGCTCCGCCGGCGCCGCCGCTGCCGCCTCCTCGGCTCCGCGCCTTCAGGCCCTCCGCCGCCGGCCAGTCCCGCGCTCTCTCTGGACGCGGGAGGAGTCTAGGCTCCCTCGGCCGCGCATACTGCCTCTTCTCCGGCGGCGGAGGCTGGAAGCAGGTGCGCGTCGGTAGAATCCTTCTGATGATTTATCACTTCGTGAGCCAGAGCTGCCGGGTCCCTCACATGTCGATTGCTCTCCTTCGAATTCGGCTGCGTTCATGTTTTTGGAGAACTGATCAATGTGTTCGATGAATGTTACTACTTTGTTAAGCCTGGGCCTGCTGAATGATGCCCAAATCTTGTTCTTGTCTGGTTTTTAAATCTTGGAATTACTAACTAATATGTCAGACACAAGTGATCTTGTAACTCAACAAATTAGGATGATACTATATTGCCGGTAACAAGTTTAAACCTTGACGCCTGACAGAGCAACAAGGGTATCAGCATAACCAATTGAATGATCCCTTGCAGGAGAGTGCCTTGGGACTCAGCATGGAAGGTTTTGAGCTATGTGGAATGGAAACCGAAACAAGGCAGCAAAGAGCTCGGCGTGGTGGTCCTTGTCCTGCAGCCCGTGGGGGCGGAGGAAGGTCTGGAGGAGGAGGAGGCGGCGGTGGCGGCGGTTGGTTCAGGTGGTTTAGCAGCGGAGGTTTCTGGGATGCGGCGAAGCAAACTGTTCTCACGATCCTCGGCATTATTGCGGCGGTAATGAACAATTATAATGTGTTACTTTGCCTAGTTCCTTTAACATGAATGGTAGTGGTGTTAACTGTTGCTTGATTTTGCATCGCAGTTCTTCCTGATTGCGAACTTCAACGTGCTGGTGGCAGCTGCTGTCAATCCTCTGCTGCTTGTGCTGCGGCAGATACGGCGTGCAATCACCTTTGCGGCTTATTGCGTTTCTCGGGGCATGGCGGCGCCCGGTTCTAGGCCAAAATCAACTCCTATAGCCAGCAGCGAATTGGCTGCAATGCCTGTCAAAGGAAGAGCCGAGTTGTCTGCGAAAGAAAGAGTTATTAGGAAATGGGGTTCAGACTGAAGTACAATGCAGTTCACTACCTTACGTGTTATAGTGTTTTTTTAGGCTGGTCAGATCGTTTTGGGTCCATGACCAAGTACTATTTCTCTGGATGATACCTTCATAATTCCACATTTACTGGTAGATAGTGCTTGAATTTGAGAATTTACTTGTAGCTAGTGGTTGAATTTGAAAACTTATGTAGCTAGTGGTTGAATTTGGGATCTGAACTTGACTGAGGATTCATGTTATATAGGCAGGTTTCAGAGGCACAAACGCCTGCTTGGTCTGAATTTTCAGCTTTCAGTCTGTTTTCACTTCATGTTCTCTGCTCTGTCTGAACTTAGGTCCTGTTTTCAGTTCATGTTCCGAGAAAATTGTAATCTATAAAGCTCACTCAAACTTGTAGGGTATATTGCATTTTCAGTCTATCAAGCCAAGTTTTAGGCTGGTCATAAATATATACCTCAATTAAGTTATGATGTTGATATATGTGCTGCATCATAGTCCATATCTTTGATTTCAAATAGTTCCATGGCAAACTATGTATATTTTTTGGTCTTTATGACGGTGCATATTGGCAGACTAGCATGTACTCCCTCCATTCTATTTTAGTCTACATTCTACAAATTTTAAGAACCAATTAGGAAGTCATTTAATACTACTCTCTCTGTCCCGAAAAGGATGTCAGAGATTTGTCTAAATTTGGGTAATCAAGAACAACACAGAAAACAAAGCAGTCATACTCTCTCTATTGGATGACATTAATTTTAATGTTGTTTGGATTGGTTAAAAGTAGTACTCCCTCCGTCCCGAAAAGGATGTCGAAGATTTTTCTAAATTTGGATGTGCTGTTCTTGATTGCAAAGCTAAAATGCTAATATGGAACAAAATTTTAGTCTAAGATGTATACTAAAAAAGAACGGAGAGTAGCTAGCAAGTACTACCAGTACCAGAACAAGATAGAGGATATATAGTTTTCTCTATATAGGCAGATATTCATTCATGTTTTCGGTGGATCCATTGCTTTGATTTCAAACATTTTCATGGCAAAAGTTATTTTTCTTTGTTTCACTGACCGCACACATTGGAGCTTAGGAAGTACTTTCTGTATAAGAACAACATGTGCAATGAGAAATTCCACTAAGATGATGCATGCAAAACAAGCAGCTTCCAATCTAATTATTAATGTACTATTGGCCTATTATCAACCATAGTTATCCAATCAAATGAATTTTCTTGTAGCTAGTGGTTGAGTTTGAGATCTGTACTTGACCGAGGATACATGGTTATCCTGGCAGGTTTCAATAGTAACTGACGCTCGCTCTGCCTGAATTTTCAACTTTGAGCCTTTTTTCAGCTCATCTTCTCTGTTCGGTCTGAACTTTTATTGCATATTCAGTCTGCAGAGTCGAGTTTCATTTCGATCATAGATACATCTCGGTTTAAGTTATGGGTTTAATTCATTTGCTGCATCATACTATGTAGGATTTTCGTACTTTGTAAAGCTGCACATTGACAGGCTAGCGTGTACTTTCAGTATCAGAACAACATGTGTGCAGTGAGTTATTCCACCAAGATTGTGCATAGAGAACCAGTAGCTCTCAATCTAATTCTGCATGCGTACCATTTACCCTACAACAGTGGTTTATCAGAGCTGGTAATTTAAATAGTACATCATTTGAGCTGGCATAACTGGTGATGTTTGAAACCGAAATACGAGTTATACATCATGATATCATGCTTGGTCTGAACTATTGAGGCTGTTTTCAGTTCATGCTCTCTGCTCGGTCTGAATTTTGATCCTGTTTTGGCCTTTTCAGTCCTTGTTCCAAGCAACTGTTGTATATCAATCTGAGAAGCATATTCAGTCCATCAATTCAAGTTTCAGACTGATTATAGATAGAACGTGGTTTAAGTTATGTTTTTAGTTTATGTGTTGTATCACCATAAGCCCATATCTTCGATTTCAACAGTTCAATGGCAATTTATATAGACATTCTCCAGAGTGACAGCACACATTGACAGGTTAGAATATACATTCAGTATCAGAAGATGTGTACTTTGCATAGAACACTACTCCAATCAAATTATTCATGTGCTACCATGAACCCCAAAAAGGTGCTTCCCATGAGGTGGTAATTTAAATAGCACAAGAACAAGGTTCACCATTTGAGCTAGCATAACCAACAATGTTTGGAACAGAAACATGAGTTATACATCACGATCTCTAGTAGACAACAGTTTTGCACGTAGGGACGTGGCCATACATAGCACAAGGGGCATACTGGTAAGAAAGCAGACACACTAATGTAGTAATTCAGATCCAGCCTATCACCAAGGTCGAATACTAATCCTCATCGGCGTTGGGGTTGGCTTCATCAGCTGCACCGTTTTGCTCATCTTGAGGAGCTGGCTCATTATCCAATTTCCTTTTCTTCTCAGTTTGCTTTTTGGCCGTTGCTGGCTTCCGGGCAGCGTTTTTGGTTCTGAACTCTGAAACAGAAACAGGGCAAAGGACTTGCATCAGATGGAATGTAGATAAGTCCAAATAAAACCAGAGGATGCTGGAACAAATTTGTTTCTAAACTGATTTGTTCCTACAGATGGACAGATAAACACGAATAAACCCGAGAAAACTGAATTATTCCTACAGATAAGTCCAAATAAAACCAGAGACTGCAGAAAGGATTGAGGGCAATCAGATAAACCTGAATGTTCTTTTTAACAACGTTGCATCTAAATACGGTAGCATGAACCACTCATTCATAATTATATGAACAGCCAAAGAAATCCTATCGTTGCTACCAACAAATATGTATGCTCTCACATTCGAAACAATATAAAAGATAATGTCTTTTTCTGAAGAATCTAAAGCCAAGGACAATATATACTTGATGTACACGGCTGAGGAACAAGAACAACAGGCTGTAACAGAACATAGGAGACAACGACACTGACCTTCCAAGGAAGTCCTGAGGGGCTCTACGAACTCTGGGAAGTCAATCTCATCGAGCGCCTTGAACACATCCTCGGCATTGATTGTCTGCCTCTTTGCGTCCTTGCACATATCGTTGGCACTGCAAATGAAATGACTAGCATGTTAGTAGTATTAGTATAAAACCCAAGAGCGCCAGATGGGGAAGTCTGATTTATGCTGAATTTGCAGCTACGGCTGAAGAATAATACTGTATTGATCCTGCATTCTACTATGCTGAATTTGAAGTCACGCGGCTCTGCCCCCCACCACACAGCACATGAATCAGCTCAAAACTATCTCAGCGATGCCAACCCAGAACCAGTGACTCATAGTAGAATGTGCCCAAAAATTTGCCCTGTTCTTCCCCAAATCATTTCACAGAAGCATCAATTTCCTCGCCCGGATACACCAAATAAATCGAATGCCCGTAAATAGAAACGGAAGTTGGGGGGAAATACGGGGATGCTGGGGAATGGAACGGAAGTTGGGGGGAGGCACATACGTGGCGGAGAGGTAGTGGATGAAGATGCGGGCGCTCTCGGAGAAGGCGGCCATGGCGTCCTTGTTGACGATGACCTCCGCCCCTCCTTCGCCGTCGGCGCCGGCGCCGGCGATCTGGGCGAGCTTGTCCTTGACCAGCCGCCGCACGATGGTCTTGGGGAGCTCCTCCACCTCCGCCTCCGTCATAGGCGCCGCCGGCGCATCCGCAGCTACGGCAGGCTTAGGCTTGGCGGCGACATCCCCCTGGGCGGCGTCCTGTTGCTCCTTGGTCTCCCCCGCCATGGATTTCTGGGCTGCAGGTGGTGAGGCGAGGGGCGGAGAAGGGGGGGAAGGCCGGGGTAGGGGCAAACCCTAGGTAGCAAAAATGGCGCGCTGCTCTCCACCCCTTCCCGCCATGACTCTTCTATCTATGGTGGAGCTGGAGCTCCCATTGGGCTTTGCTGGGCTTGGCGAGGATGACAGGCCCAAGAGTGCAAAAAACCAAAGGGCAGAAAAATGGGGTGTTCCGAGAATCGAACTCGGGACCTCTCGCACCCGAAGCGAGAATCATACCACTAGACCAAACACCCGGTTTGTGTTTAATGTGTGACAGAATTGTATTTATTAAATTACATGATTTTTTTATATTTACTGTCCAGCAAACCATCTTTCAGTGTGATTGGTGATAAACTACATGTTATTTTTTGAATGCGACCAGAGAATTGATATACTATGAAATCTGTTCTGACAGAAATTGATTCTTTACAAACTTGTGTCCTTAGGGAGGCATGGATGAAGCTGCGACGAGTTACAATTTTAAAGTTTGAAAGAAAACTTGTCCCCTTAGGCTGTCCAATCATTTGCTAGAAAACCTTGTATTTCGCCGCGCTTTTCTTGAGGATCTATCCATCTAAGTTTATTTTTGTGGTGGTGCTCATAATTTGCATGTTTGAGGCTAGGTAGCTAGTAGGTGCCCCTTCTTATATAGGAGTAGTGTATTTTCCAAATAGTCCATCTCTAATACTAATACAATTTCTATACTTAAACCAGTTCCCATATAGAGGCTTCAAATATCAATCCATGGTAGTTATTGTGTTAAATGGATTCTAACTACATAGACTTAGGAGCACACATGTGTCAGTGCGTGATGGTCATTTTTTATTCCTCTAATAATGTTTGTCGACATGGGGATGCAATATAACCATGACCAAGCTGCTTCCGGTTATCATGTACCGTAGTAGTCTTTCCATTACGTATATGTTGTATTATTGTATGCATTGATATTTGATATGCTTCCTTACGCATTACCAATACACTAAACACACAAAGTGGAGAGCATCGATCCTAGATAACTTGATTTATAGGAACCACACCTACTAGTGTGATGGATTATGGGAATGAAATTGTTGGAAAATGAATGCTTTTCTCAAAAAATAATATATGAATATCATGAGTAGAGGTAGCCACACGGAGAAAACATGGGTGGATGCCTGAGAGGTTTGAGTATGCCTCTTATCTTAAAATAAATCCAACATACAAGATGCTATAAGTTTTAATGATCAAAATTATGAACCGTCCGCATCGTTGAATTCCTCATGTTTTCTTTTTTAAAACTATGGAAAAAAGTTTTATCATTTCCGACTAGAGAAGTAGTGATTAAGTATATACAAGTGGCGGCCGAGACCAAACCAAAAGGAATTACTCTCCTAGAATTACAGCATCAATATAGGAGGCACCCACCTTACCCAAAAGGTGGCCACGATCTTAATATGAAAAAGACGGTTGTAGGCATATATAGATGAGAAGTTTGGAACTCACGTATTCATTTCGATCCATAATACCCAAGTGGCGAGCATGGGTAGCATAGCAAAGGCCTTCTTCAGCGAGTCGGGCACTCGATGAGGTGAATGACCTTTTTCGTGCACCAAAGAGCTTGCTGGTTGATGTATACAATAGGTTGAAAATGTTGTTCTCTGTGGATATTGAAGGAGATATGCCCTAGAGGCAATAATAAAGTGGTTATTATTGTTATCACCAGAATTTGACCGAGTCAGAGGTGGGCCGCGATCAAGATGGACTTGAAGAAATATTATAGATGGAAGAAATACGTGAATCGGCCTTACATGCAAAGTTTGGGCTAGTTTGCCCTTGTATCTGTAACATATTAGTTTACGTGTCGGTTAAGAGTTAGAGTTTTACCCGTGCACGGTTAGGTGCACGCTCTGAATTAGAAAGTCCCTTGGACTATAAATATGTATCTAGGGTTTATGGAATAAAAAACAACCAACGTTCAACACAAACAAATCTCGGCGCATCGCCAACTCCTTCGTCTCGAGGGTTTCTCCGGTCAGCACCATGCTGCCTAGATCGCATCTTGCGATCTAGGCGGCCAAGCTCGCCCACGTTGTTCATGCGTTGCTCGTGTCGAAGCCTTTTTGATGGCGAGCAACGTAGTTATCTTAGATGTGTTAGGGTTAGCATTGTTCTTCGAATTACATGCTTTCGTTATGCGACCCTTGCACATCTAGCCGCCCTTACACCTATCTTAGGTGTAGGGGCGGCACCCCGCTTGATCATAGTTTAGTAGATCCGATCCGTTACGGTTGCCCCTTGTTTCATCAAGGGTTAGTTTAACATCCGCAATAGTTAGGCCTTACAAAGGGTTGGAGGATCCAGCGGCGTGTAGGGTGACGTTTGCTAGCCCTAGAGAGGATGTTCCGGGGATCAACCTCGTGTTGGTTTTTAGGCCCTATCTAGGATCGGCTTACGGTCACCGTGCGCGAGCGCGAGGCCCAATCGTGAGTAGGATGATCCGATTATGCGGTGAAAACCCTAAATCATCGTAGATCTCATTAGCTTTACCTTGATCAAGCAGGACCACCATATATTCGGACACCTCGTCCGAATCATGGGTGGATCGGCTCTTTGAGCCGATTCACGAGATAACCTCGAGAGCCGATCGAGGCTCGTATTTAATGTTTACGTGTATGCCATGCGAGAAACTAAGCGAGGCATCATCCACACCTTCCCGACCAGGTATAGGTCAGGTGGCACACCCTTGCGATAGCATCGGACGTGCGACCGAGGAGGCTTTGCGGGCCGTCGCTGCGAGGGACCGGGGCCGGCCGCGGCCCTAGTTGTTCTCGGCTCTACTGTGTTGCCCGTCTCTGCCCGCCAGGGGGTTTCTGACGTCAACACATTCTGGCACGCCCGGTGGGACAATCTTCCACATCCACCGCATCGCCATCTACATCTTAGATGGCGGAAAGTACTCCGGTCAAGTATGAGGACCTGACTGACGAGCTCAAGAAGAAGCATGACGAGATCAAGGCGGTCCTCGAAGCCGAACTCATCGGCTCTTTCCACAGAACCCGCTCCCATGGCGTCAGGTGGAAGGGGTTCTCACCTGAAGGCGCACTCGATGGAGTAGACCTATCCGCTCCGTCAGAAGAACGCACCAGGTCGCTGCGTCAGGAGATCAACTACATGGTGGCCCATTCGCTGTACCGCCACTCTGAAAGCCTGGTGAACACCTTGGAGCGTGTCGCTCTGCGCGTGGTCCAGGAAATCATGAGCCACCGGTACTCTCCGTCAGGACCAGCTCTGGGGACTTACAAGGGAGAGATGGCACTCCAGTCCCCTCCACCGCTGCCATTCGCATGGGCAGCACCAGAAGTGCCGAACTCATCGGCATATGTCGTCTACAAAATTGGTGGTGATCCTAGTGATCGCCAATTCCTACCGGAGGCGCCCAAGGAGATCCCGCACGGATACGCGTGCGCATACATACCAGACGGCAGCACCTGGGCACTCTCAAACCAGGCTGCGACAGTGGGGGCCTCTGGAACAGCAGGAGGAACGTCAGGAGCAGATCTTGAGAAGCACACGTGGCTAGCTAAGTACGCCACTCCGACGAACCTCCAGAGCCCAGCTCTTGCAGTTGGCTCAGAACCGGAAAAGCAAGCATGGCTGGCCAAGTACGCCACCCCGGCGAATCTTCAAGGTCCATCGCCTTCGGCCATCACCGCGGATGAGATTTGTACGATCCTAAAGGACCAGTTCGGCATGATGCCGAAAAGGAGGACAATCGGCTATACCAAGCCGTACCCCAACGAGTACGAATTGATTCCGCTACCTCCCAAATATCGGCTCCCTGACTTTACAAAGTTTAGTGGATCGGATGGTTCCAGCTCCATCGAGCATGTGAGCCGATATTTGGCACGGCTGGGCACGATCTCGGCGTCGGACGAGCTGCGTGTGAGGTTCTTCGCACGGTCCCTCACAGGATCGGCTTTCGGGTGGTACACATCGCCGCCACCGAACTCGGTCCGGACTTGGAAGCAGTTGGAAGAGCGAGTTCCACCTTCGGTATCACTCGAAGCTTCCGAGGCTGGTATTGCCGATCTTGCTCAAATACGACGAAGCGCGGGGAAACCGTGGCGGAATACATCCGGCGCTTCGGGACCATTAGGAACCGATGCTTTTCGGTTCACGTAAGCGAAAAAGAAGCGATCGAGTTGGCGGTGGTGGGTCTCTCATCATCGATTAAGGACGTGGCCTCCCAAGCGGACTACCCTTCGTTGGCGCACATGGTGCGAAGTTGTCGGCATATGAACGAGCGCCACCCGGATGTTTACCGGGACAAATTCAAGCGTGCGGTGGTCCTGGTTGAGGCGGACGAAGATGAAGGTGCTATGGGAGATCGAGGAGGTAGCGATGAGCTGAATGGACTCGGACGACAAGCCCCGTGTCCTGTAAGTGGGTGAAGCCACAAGTTCCTCCAAAAGGGTTCGACTTCGACGTGACCAAAACTGAGCAGATTTTCGATCTCTTGCTCACGGAGAAGCATATAAAGGTACCCGAAGGTCACAAGATCCCCACGGTGCAGGGAGCTGAATGGAAAGCCATATCGCAAATGGCATAACACGTTCTCCCACACCACCAACGACTGCAGGGTGTGGCGGCAGCAGATCCAAATGGCGATAGAAAATGGACGGTTAATTTTCAACCAGTACGCCATGAAGGTCGACACACACCCTTTCCCCGCCGTTAACATGGTGGAGTATACTTACCATGAAGGTTGCCAGCCAGGGTCTTCGTTCAGCATCAACATGGTAGGATCTGGACACCACGCTAGCAAGGATGGAGATGAGAGCAGCTGCTCTCATAGCAAAGACACAGAGGAAGCCGCTCCAAGCGATCGGCTCCGTCAAGATGGCAAGCGCTACGTAACAGAGGGAGAAGTGAAGAACATAAGATATCAGCGACCTCTCTCTGATCACCTCCTCAACAAGTATGTGAGTCAGTATGACCAACGTCGACGGTCCGGCGATGATGATGAAAGAGATCGTCCGGCTAGAGAAGCCGAGAAGACATCGTCGGCATAATCGCGATGAGGAGGAGCACGAGCGTTGTGCCAAGGAAAAGGCAAGGGAGCGAGACGACGAGGACGAGACGTCGGGATTGTCCCTTCTTCAGACACTGATGGGATTCAGGAATGAGCCGATTGCCAACAATCGGCAATTGCCCAGAATGCAACCAGAAGAAGAAGGAGGCAGCCAACGTTTCCGTGTTCGAGCGCTTAGGGCCTCTCCCGCCACAAAGCGAACGCGCTGAGTCACCTCGGTTGGAAGATCTCGAGGATTCAGAAGACGAGGGAGAAGAAGAAGACAGGTACCACCGGCCAAGGTGGTGCCCTGATGGGCTCAGCCGCTCCCAAAAGCGCAGGGTTTAGCGATTGCGCGGCCTGGAGGAAGCCGAAAGGTTATACTTGCACACGCTAAGGAAGGCACGACCTGATCTGGCTGCGAAAGTTCAGCGAACCCTGGATGAAGAGGGTCGTCCACAAAGAAAAGAGTGGCGCCCCAAGCAAAGGAAAGCCGATGATGAGACATCGGCTGGCACAAACATGGTGCTCGTCCTTCCGACGATGCTTAGTGCTCCACGATTACACGATGCACTCAAGGTGGACGACAGCAAGCGCTCCAACATGATAAAGTCAGAGATTGGGCTGGTTTTATCTACCGGCCTGAACGAGTAGCAAGAGCACGTCAATAAGTAAACGTGGCGAGGCTGATCCTTGTGATCGGCCCCAAAAATTTATGAAGGGACATTACAAAACCTTCACCGAGCAAGCAATGTGGAGGCCGATTCCAGCAATCGGCCAAAATTATCCTCACCATCCATTCTCGCTCGGGTTCAACATGTTATCCAACAGAGCCGATACCATCAATTCTCTTGACAAAATCGGCTCAGGGGGCACCCAGGTGGATAAAACACGAGGATATGCAGTAGAAGTGTCTCATCCTTTGATGATGGGTATTGAAGCATGGGGGCCGATGCATAAGTCGGCCGTAAAAAATTCGAAAAAATTTGAAAAATTTTGAGCACAGCCGATGCAGCAGACATCGACTTAAGGATATAAAAGCCGATGTAGGGCCATCGACTCAAGAGGATAACTGTTACGATCAGAGGGTCAATGGAGCACGAAGGGAGATTTTAATGGAAGAACTCCTCAATGGAGTAGTTTAAGGGCTCGGATCCTCTCTTCAAGAACAATGCCAAAAGCAGCCTGGACGTGCAGATCAGGTCAAGGATGGATTGCATTAGATCCGCCAAAGGAAAGGAGCCGATCTGGCCGGCAAGGTGCAGGAAGAACCGAAGAAGCTCTGGGGCAGCTCACCACGAAGGTTCTCTCCTCTGGGGAACCGATTTTGTTGGAATCGGCTGGCTCTGCATTGTGACGTGAGGTCAATGGCGACATGATTAGCTATTTCGCTACCTTTCTCGCCTTGACTAAAGCTCGGAGGGCCATTAACTTGGGGGATGCTTTATTTTTGAGAGCCGATTGGAGTTACATTGGCTAACACTGCATCATGATCTCCTCAGGGAGGAGCTGGGAAGGAAAAGCCGTCGTCTTGTACGAGGGTTGGACCGTGATGGTGCTGCAAGAAAAGGAAGGAGACTGGTTTCTCAAATTGGCCGATGAACAGTCATCGGCTGCGGGACTGCAAAATACCACGGTCAAGAAAAAACACAATAATCCGATTCGTTGCTATCGGTCTTGGTGTGGCAAGCGGAAGGAGGGAAATTGGATTAATGGAAGGAGAAATTGAGAGAACAATTCTCATTAATTCAAAGGAGCGGCTTTACAAGAAGAGCCGATGGCTCTCAAAAGAGGGATCTGGTGCCTAGTGCACGCTGCTACTACTGGTCCTACTCTACTAGTCGTCGCTGTCCTCATCATCGCCGTCGTCGAGGTCATCGGCGCTGCTCCCAGGAAGCTCCTCGCCGCTGCTGCCCCAGCCGTCGGCTGGAGCTTCCTCCTCCTCCTCCTCATCATCATCATCCTCGCTATCCGCCAGCCTGCGGAAGCGCTTCGTTGGAGGATATCCAGCGGAGGAGGAGTCTTCCTCCTCCTCATCTTCTTCTTCCTCGTCGTCATCGTCGTCTTCGCTGTCCGCCCACATGCGGGAGCGCTTCTTCGGCGGAAGCCTGGCGGAGGGGGAGGCCTTAGTCCTCTTCGCTCCTCCTTCTTTCTTCTCCTTGTCAGAGGAGATGGGGTCCGCCCCGGAGCGGGGATCGTCCTCTTCCTTGTTCTTCGGCGACGATTGGAGAGAGAGGCCTGAAGCGGAGGAGGAAGAAGAAGACATGGCTGCAGGGGAAGAGGGTTTTTTGGTTTGGTGAACAGAGCAGAGCAAGGGGATGGAGTTGTGAGCCGTTTGGCACAGATAAATAAAGAGAGTGGAGTGGAGATTTAATGCCTTGACGGTTCTCGAGGACGTGATGCCGAAATTGTCAATTTTTACAGAGAAGCCCAGGAGGCGAGGCGTAATGATGGAAGATTCTGCGGCAGTTCTGCTCTGCCACGACATGACCCGACGGGAGAAGAGCATAATGATTTTGGAAATATCATTTCCAAAACCAGGGGGGCATGTGTTATCACCAGAATTTGACCGAGTCAGAGGTGGGCCGCGATCAAGATGGACTTGAAGAAATATTATAGATGGAAGAAATACGTGAATCGGCCTTACATGCAAAGTTTGGGCTAGTTTGCCCTTGTATCTGTAACATATTAGTTTACGTGTCGGTTAAGAGTTAGAGTTTTACCCGTGCACGGTTAGGTGCACGCCTGAATTAGAAAGTCCCTTGGACTATAAATATGTATCTAGGGTTTATGGAATAAAAAACAACCAACGTTCAACACAAACAAATCTCGGCGCATCGCCAACTCCTTCGTCTCGAGGGTTTCTCCGGTCAGCACCATGCTGCCTAGATCGCATCTTGCGATCTAGGCAGCACAAGCCTGCCCACGTTGTTCATGCGTTGCTCGTGCTGAAGCCTTTTTGATGGCGAGCAACGTAGTTATCTTAGATGTGTTAGGGTTAGCATTGTTCTTCGAATTACATGCTTTCGTTATGCGACCCTTGCACATCTAGCCGCCCTTACACCTATCTTAGGTGTAGGGGCGGCACCCCGCTGATCATAGTTTAGTAGATCCGATCCGTTACGGTTGCCCCTTGTTTCATCAAGGGTTAGTTTAACATCCGCAATAGTTAGGCCTTACAAAGGGTTGGAGGATCCAGCGGCGTGTAGGGTGACGTTTGCTAGCCCTAGAGAGGATGTTCCGGGGATCAACCTCGTGTTGGTTTTTAGGCCCTGTCTAGGATCGGCTTACGGTCACCGTGCGCGAGCGCAAGGCCCAATCGTGAGTAGGATGATCCGATTATGCGGTGAAAACCCTAAATCGTCGTAGATCTCATTAGCTTTACCTTGATCAAGCGGGACCACCATATATTCGGACACCTCGTTCGAATCATGGGTGGATCGGCTCTTTGAGCCGATTCACGAGATAACCTGAGAGCCGATCGAGGCTCGTATTTAATGTTTACGTGTATGCCATGCGGGAAACTAAGCGAGGCATCATCCACACCTTCCCGACCGTGTATAGGTCGGGTGGCACGCCCTTGCGATAGCATCGGACGTGCGACCAGGAGGCTTTGCGGGCCGTCGCTCTGAGGGACTGGGGCCAGCCGCAGCCCTAGTTGTTCCCGGCTCTACTGTGTTGCCCGTCTCTGCCCGCCAGGGGGTTTCTGACGTCAGCAATTATTTATATCTTTATGTTTATGATAAATGTTTATATATCATGCTATAATTGTATTAACCGAAACATTAGTACATGTGTGATATGTAGACAACAAAGAAGTCCCTAGTATGCCTCTTAAACTAGCTTGTTGATTAATGGATGATTAGTTTCATAATCATGAACATTGGATGTTATTAATAACAAGGTTATATCATTATATGAATGATGTAATGGATACACCCAATTAAGCGTAGCATAAGATCTCGTCATTAAGTTATTTGCTATAAGCTTTCGATACATAGTTACCTAGTCCTTATGACCATGAGATCATATAAATCACTTATACCGGAAAGGTACTTTGATTACACCAAACACCACTCTGCGTAAATGGGTGGCTATAAAGGTGGGATTAAGTATCCGGAAAGTATGAGTTGAGGCATATGGATCAACGAGTGGGATTTGTCCATCCCGATGACTGGATAGATATACTCCGGGCCCTCTCGGTGGAATGTCGTCTAATGTCTTGCAAGCATATGAATAAGTTCATAAGCGACCACATACCACGGTACGAGTAAAGAGTACTTGTCGGAGACGAGGTTGAACAAGGTATAGAGTGATACCGAAGATCAAACCTCGGACAAGTAAAATATCGCGAGACAAAGGGAATTGGTATTGTATGTGAATGGTTCATTCGATCACTAAAGTCATCGTTGAATATGTGGGAGCCATTATGGATCTCCGGATCCCGCTATTGGTTATTGGTCGGAGTGAGTACTTAACCATGTCCGCATAGTTCACGAACCGTAGGGTGACACACTTAAAGTTGGATGTTGAAATGGTAGTACTTGAATATGGAATGGAGTTCGAATATTTGTTCGGAGTCCCGGATGAGATCCCGGACATCACGAGGAGTTCGGAATGGTCCGGAGAATAAGATTCATATATAGGATGTCATTTTATGTGAATTAAAATATCGCGGAAGGTTCTATGGAAGGTTCTAGAAGGTTCTAGAAAAGTCCGGAAGAAACCACCAAGGAAGGTGGAGTCCACATGGGACTCCACCTCCATGGCCGGCCAACCCTAGTGGGGGAGGAGTCCCAAGTGGACTCCCCCTTAGGGGGCCGGCCACCCCCCATATGGGAGGTGGAACTCCCACCTTTGGTGGGAGTCCTAGCTTGGCTAGGTTTTCCCTCCCTATGGAAGGTTTTTGGTTCGGGTCTTATTCGAAGACTTGGAGACCAACTCTTGGGGATCCACCTATATAATGAGGGGCCAAGGGAGGGGGCCGGCCACCCCCAAGACCACAAGCTGGCCGCCCCCCTTGAAGTGGCCGGCCACCCCCTCCCAAACCCTAGCCGCCCCTCTCCTCCATATCTTCCGCGTAGCTTTAGCGAAGCTCCGCCGGAGTTCTCCACCACCACCGACACCACGCCGTCGTGCTTGTCGGATTCAAGAGGAGCTACTACTTCCGCTGCCCGCCGGAACGGGAGGTGGACGTCGTCTTCATCAACAACCGAACGTGTGACCGAGTACGGAGGTGCCGCCCGTTCGTGGCGCCGAAACCGATCGTGATCAAGATCTTCTACGCGCTTTTGCAAGCGGCAAGTGAACGTCTACCGCAGCAACAAGAGCCTCATCTTGTAGGCTTTGGAATCTCTTCAAGGGTGAGACTCGATACCCCCTCGTTGCTACCGTCTTCTAGATTGCATCTTGGCTTGGATTGCGTGTTCGCGGTAGGAAAATTTTTGTTTTCTATGCAACGTTATCCTACGGTGGTATCGAGCCGTGTCTATGCATAGATGGTTGCACGAGTAGAACACAAT
This sequence comes from Lolium rigidum, assembly GCF_022539505.1. Classification (NCBI taxonomy): domain Eukaryota; kingdom Viridiplantae; phylum Streptophyta; class Magnoliopsida; order Poales; family Poaceae; genus Lolium; species Lolium rigidum. The sequence goes on along the minus strand of NW_025900881.1, from coordinate 183,177 downwards.
GGTTTTGTGGGCGTTGATGCTCTTGTTATCTTTAGTTGAGTACTTTGCATCTTTATGGCATAGTGGGATGAAGCGGCTCGGACTAACTTTACATGACCGCGTTCATGAGACTTGTTCCTCGTTCGACATGCAACTTGTATTGCATAAGAGGCTTTGCGGGTGTCCGTCTCTCCTACTATAGTAAAGATTCAATTTACTCTTCTATTGACAACATTAGTATCAACGTTGTGGTTCATGTTCGTAGGTAGATTAGATCTCTCTCGAAAACCCTAAACCACGTAAAATATGCAAACCAAATTAGAGACGTCTAACTTGTTTTTGCAGGGTTTGGTGATGTGATATGGCCATAATGTGATGATGAATATGTATGAGATGATCATTTTTGTATTGTGGCAACCGGCAGGAGCCTTATGGTTGTCTTTAAATTTCATGTTGAGTAGTATTGCAAAGTAGTTGTAATAGTTGCTACATGGAGGACAATCATGAAGACGGCGCCATTGACCTTGACGATACGCCGACGATGATGGAGATCATGCCCGAAGATGATGGAGATCATGTCCGTGCTTTGGAGATGAAGATCAAAGGCGCAAAGACAAAAGGGCCATATCATATCACATATGAACTGCATGTGATGTTAATCCTTTTATGCATCTTATTTTGCTTAGATCGCGACGGTAGCATTATAAGATGATCCCTCACTAAAATCTCAAGATAATAAAGTGTTCATCCTTAGTAGCACCGTTGCCAAGACTTGTCGTTTCGAAGCATCTCGTGATGATCGGGTGTGATAGAATCAACAAGTGCATACAACGGGTGCAAGCCGATTTTGCACATGCGGATACTAAGGTGGCCTTGACGAGCCTAGCATGTACGGACATGGTCTCGGAACACGTGATACCGAAAGGTAGAGCATGAATCATATGGTTGATATGATGAACACTTTGAGTGTTCGCCATTGAAATCACACCTTGTCTCGTGATGATCGGACATAGGTGCGGTGGATTTGGTTCGTGTGATCACTAAGACAATGCGAGGGATATTGTTTTGAGTGGGAGTTCACCTAGATTTTTAATTATGTTGAATTAAAATTTGAACTCAATTTGTCATAAACTTAGTCTAAACTATTGCAAATATATGTTGTAGAGATGGCGTCCCCAATCAATTTTAACCGAGTTCCTAGAGAAAGAAAAGCTTAAGAGCAACGGTAGCAACTTCACCGACTGGTTCCGTCATGTGAGGATCTTTCTCTCGGCGGAAATCGCAATATGTGCTTGATGCACCGCTAGGTGACCCTCCTGCAAACCGAAACCGATGAAGTAAAAGCTGTTTACGAGACTCGGAAAACTCGGTACTCTCAAGTTCGGTGTGCCATCTCGTGCGATCCGGAATCCGATCTTCAAAAACGTTTTGAGCACCACGATCCTCATGAGTTGATGAATGAGCTGAAAGCTATATTCGAGACTCATGCGGCCGTGGAATGCTATGAAGCATCGAAACAATTTTTCAGCTCGTATGATGGAAGAAGGCAGCTCCGTTAGTGAGCACATGCTCGCCATGACCGGGCATGCGAAGAAACTCGGTGACTTGGGAATAGTGATTCCTAACAGAATGGGGATTAATCGTGTCCTTCAATCACTCGCCACCAAGTTACAAGAACTTTGTGATGAACTACAATATGCGGAACATGAACAAGGAGTTACCCGAACTCTTTGGCATGCTAAAAGCTGCCGAGATTGAGATCAAGAAAGAGCACCAAGTGTTGATGGTCAACAAGACCACCGGCTTCAAGAAACAGGGCAAGTCTAAGGGAAAATTCAAGAAGGGTGGCAAGAAAGGTGCCACGCCTCCTATGAAACCTAAGAACGGCCCTAAGCCCGATGTCCGAGTGCTATTACTCGCAAGGAGAAGGGACACCGGGAAGCGTAATTGCTCCAAATATCCGGCTGATCCGAAGAGAGGCCTTGTCAAGAAGAAGAAAGAAGGTATATCCGATATACATGTTATAGATGTTTATCTCACTCGGTTCTCGTTCTAGTACCCGGGTATTTGATACCGGTTCGGTTGCTCATATCCGTAACTCGAAACAGGGAACTAAAGAATAAACGAAGACTACTCGAAAGATGAAGTGACGATGCGCGTTGGAAATGGATCCAAAGTCGATGTGATCGCTCGTCGGCACACTTCCTCTACACCTACCTTCGGGATTAGTTTTAAGCCTAAATAATTGTTATTTTGTACCCGCGTTGAGCATGAACATTATATCCGGATCTTGTTTAATGCAAGATGGTTATTCATTCAAGTCCGAGAATAATGGTTGTTCTATTTTTATGAATAATATCTTTTATGGTCAAGCACCACAAAAGAATGGCTTATTCTCGTTAGATCTCGATAGTAGTGATACGCATATACATAACATTGATGCTAAGCGAATTAAATTAAATGACAATTCTACTTATATGTGGCACTCGTCGTCTTGGTCATATTGGAGTGAAACGCATGAAGAAACTCCATACCGATGGATTACTTGAATCACTTGACTTTGAGTCACTTGATAGATGCGAAGCATGTCCGATGGGAAAAATGACTAAGACTCCATTTTCCGGTATGATGGAGCGAGCTACCGACTTATTGGAAATCATACATACCGATGTGTGCGGACCAATGAGCGTAGCATCGCGCGGTGGTTATCGTTATGTTCTAACCTTCACAGATGATCCGAGTAGATATGGGTATATCTATTTCATGAAACATAAATCCGAAACTTTCGAGAAGTTTAAGGAATTCCAAAGTGAAGTAAAAAATCAACGTAACAAGAAGATCAAATTTCTACGATCTGATCGTGGAGGTGAATATCTGAGTTATGAGTTTGGCATGCATTTAAAGAAATGCAGAATACTTTCACAATTGACACCACCGGGAACACCTCAACGTAACGGTGTGTCCGAACGTTGTAATCGAACTCTCTTAGATATGGTTCGTTCTATGATGTCTTTTACTGATTTGCCGTTATCATTTTGGAGTTATGCATTAGAGACAGCCGCATTCACTTTAAATAGAGCACCATCAAAATCCGTAGAAACGACACCGTATGAATTATGGTTTAATAAGAAACCTAAGTTGTCGTTCCTGAAAGTTTGGGGTTGCGAAGCCTATGTAAAGAAGTTACAACCGGACAAGCTAGAACCCAAAGCGGAGAAATGCGTCTTCATAGGATAACAAAGTATGGACTTTGGTAGACTTACCTGATAGCCGAAAGGCTGTCGAGAATAAATGGATCTTCAAGAGAAAAACAGATGTTGATGGTAATATTACTGTCTATAAAGCTCGACTTGTCGCAAAAGGTTTCCGACAAATTCAAGGAGTTGACTACGATGAGACTTTCTCACCCGTAGCGAAGCTAAAATCTGTGAGGATTTTGTTAGCAATAGCTGCATTTTTCGATTATGAGATTTGGCGGATGGATGTCAAAACGGCGTTCCTTAATGGAGACATTGAGGAAGAGTTGTATATGGTACAACCCAAAGGTTTTGTCGATCCTAAAAATGCTCGACAAAGTATGCAAACTTCAGCGTTCAATCTATGGACCGAAGCAAGCATCGAGAAGTTGGAACCGACGTTTTGATAAGCCGATCAAAGACTTCGGGTTTATACAAGTGTCATGGAGAGGCCTGTATTTACAAGAAAGTGAGTGGGAGCTTCCGTAGCATTCCTGATATTATATGTAGATGACATATTATTGATCGGGAATGATATAGAACTATTAAGCAGTGTTAAAGGTTATTTGAATAATAGTTTTTCAATGAAAGACCTTGGTGAAGCATCGTATATATTAGGCATCAAGATTTATAGAGATAGATCAAGACGCCTAATAGGGCTATCACAGAGTACATATCTGGACAAGATTCTAAAGAAGTTTAGAATGGACGAAAGTAAGAAAGGGTTCTTACCTATGTTACTGTGCAAGGTCTTGAGTAAGACTCAAGGACCGGCTACGGCAGAAGAAAGAGAAAGGATGAGTAATATCCCCTATGCCTCGACAGTAGGATCTATCATGTATGCCATGCTATGTACTAGACCGGATATAGCACATGCTGTTAGTTTGACTAGCAGATATCAAAGTGATCCAGGAATGGAACACTGGACAGCGGTCAAGAATATCCTGAAGTACTTGAAAAGAACTAAGGATATGTTTCTTTGTTATGGAGGTGACCAAGAGCTCGTTGTAAATGGTTACACCGATGCAAGTTGGAACACCGATCCCGATGACTCTAAGTCACGATCCGGGTACGTGTTTATATTGAATGGTGCTGCAAGTAAGCTGGGCAAGCTCGAAGCAGAGTGCACGGTGGCGAAGTCTTCAACAGAATCAGAGTACATAGAGGCTTCAGAGGCTTCATCAGAAGCGGTATGGATGAAGAGGTTCATTCTAGAGCTCGGTGTGGTTCCTAGTGCATTGGACCCATTAATCATTTACTGTGATAACATGGATGCCATCGCCAATGCACAAGAGCCAAGGTCACACAAGAGGCTGAAGCATATCAAGCTGCATTACCACTCGATTCGCGAGTACATCGAAGATGGAGAAGTAAAGATTTGCAAAGTACACACTGATCTGAATGTAGCAGATCCGTTGACTAAAGCTCTCCCTAGGGCAAAGCATGACCAACACCGGAATGCCATGGGTGTTAGGTATATTACAATGTAATCTAGATTATTGACTCTAGTGCAAGTGGGAGATCGAAGGAGATATGCCCTAGAGGCAATAATAAAGTGGTTATTATTTATATCTTTATGTTTATGATAAATGTTTATATATCATGCTATAATTGTATTAACCGAAACATTAGTACATGTGTGATATGTAGACAACAAAGAAGTCCCTAGTATGCCTCTTAAACTAGCTTGTTGATTAATGGATGATTAGTTTCATAATCATGAACATTGGATGTTATTAATAACAAGGTTATATCATTATATGAATGATGTAATGGATACACCCAATTAAGCGTAGCATAAGATCTCGTCATTAAGTTATTTGCTATAAGCTTTCGATACATACCTAGTCCTTATGACCATGAGATCATATAAATCACTTATACCGGAAAGGTACTTTGATTACACCAAACACCACTGCGTAAATGGGTGGCTATAAAGGTGGGATTAAGTATCCGGAAAGTATGAGTTGAGGCATATGGATCAACGAGTGGGATTTGTCCATCTCGATGACGGATAGATATACTCCGGGCCCTCTCGGTGGAATGTCGTCTAATGTCTTGCAAGCATATGAATAAGTTCATAAGAGACCACATACCACGGTACGAGTAAAGAGTACTTGTCGGGAGACGAGGTTGAACAAGGTATAGAGTGATACCGAAGATCAAACCTCGGACAAGTAAAATATCGCGAGACAAAGGGAATTGGTATTGTATGTGAATGGTTCATTCGATCACTAAAGTCATCGTTGAATATGTGGGAGCCATTATGGATCTCCGGATCCCGCTATTGGTTATTGGTCGGAGTGAGTACTTAACCATGTCCGCATAGTTCACGAACCGTAGGGTGACACACTTAAAGTTGGATGTTGAAATGGTAGTACTTGAATATGGAATGGAGTTCGAATATTTGTTCGGAGTCCCGGATGAGATCCCGGACATCACGAGGAGTTCCGGAATGGTCCGGAGAATAAGATTCATATATAGGATGTCATTTTATGTGAATTAAAATGTCGCGGAAGGTTCTATGGAAGGTTCTAGAAGGTTATAGAAAAGTCCGGAAGAAACCACCAAGGAAGGTGGAGTCCACATGGGACTCCACCTCCATGGCCGGCCAACCCTAGTGGGGGAGGAGTCCCAAGTGGACTCCCCCTTAGGGGGCCGGCCACCCCCCATATGGGAGGTGGAACTCCCACCTTTGGTGGGAGTCCTAGCTTGGCTAGGTTTCCCTCCCTATGGAAGGTTTTGGTTCGGGTCCTATTCGAAGACTTGGAGACCAACTCTTGGGGATCCACCTATATAATGAGGGGCCAAGGGAGGGGGCCGGCCACCCCCAAGACCACAAGCTGGCCGCCCCCCTTGAAGTGGCCGGCCACCCCTCCCAAACCCTAGCCGCCCCCTCTCCTCCATATCTTCCGCGTAGCTTTAGCGAAGCTCCGCCGGAGTTCTCCACCACCACCGACACCACGCCGTCGTGCTGTCGGATTCAAGAGGAGCTACTACTTCCGCTGCCCGCTGGAACGGGAGGTGGACGTCGTCTTCATCAACAACCGAACGTGTGACCGAGTACGGAGGTGCCGCCCGTTCGTGGCGCCGAAACCGATCGTGATCAAGATCTTCTACGCGCTTTTGCAAGCGGCAAGTGAACGTCTACCGCAGCAACAAGAGCCTCATCTTGTAGGCTTTGGAATCTCTTCAAGGGTGAGACTCGATACCCCCTTGTTGCTACCGTCTTCTAGATTGCATCTTGGCTTGGATTGCGTGTTCGCGGTAGGAATTTTTTTGTTTTCTATGCAACGTTATCCTACAGATATAGCCTTATTTTATATGTAACATAGAAAAATAAACGCAGGTGCTATATGTCAGTTTGGCGATGTTTTAAGTTATGGTACTTTTTTTTTTCGATTGATGTTCCTCAGAGGTGAAGGTGGTGCGCAAATGGACGAGTCAGCCCAAAAACCACGTGACCACTAACTCACTGCTCACTCCAAAAAGCCCAGCCCACACTAACGAAACCCTAGCAGCAGCGTAGTGGTAGTGAGGCTGAGGTAGCAGTATATAAGCTGGGGCGGCCGTCCTCCTCTACTCGCGGCCGCCATCAGCCAGGATGCAGATCTTCGTCAAGACCCTGACGGGCAAAACCATCACCCTCGAGGTCGAGAGCAGCGACACCATCGACAATGTCAAGGCAAAGATCCAGGACAAGGAAGGTGACCTCGCTTGCGTTTCGTTTCTCCCATCAGCCTCGCTCTGTCCGCCATGGATTTTGTCCAGACCTTTAATCCGTACTATGTGCGTGTTTCCAGGAATCCCGCCGGACCAGCAGCGGCTCATCTTCGCCGGGAAGCAGCTGGAGGACGGCCGCACCCTGGCCGACTACAACATCCAGAAGGAGTCCACCCTCCACCTCGTGCTCCGCCTCCGCGGTGGCATCATCGAGCCCTCCCTCCAGGCCCTCGCCCGCAAGTACAACCAGGAGAAGATGATCTGCCGCAAGTAATTTTCCGTCCCTCCTCCCCTCGATTATGCTCATCCAGATGTAAAATCCAGATGCCTAGATGAATAGTACACATTTTCCTTTGATCGATGTTGCGGTAGCTAGCTGGTTACCCGCCTATACTTTGTCATCTGCCTAGTCCAATCCAGCAGTTGATTTTCAATGGTGGGAAAATTTTAGTGCCCGCCTATACTTTGTCTCCTGCTGTGTCCATTTCGGCAGCTGATTTTCAATGGTGGGGAAATTTACTCGTACTTATTATGCTTATTAGTACTTGTCGGATGGTGTGACCAGTCAATTGGAAGCCTGAATTTCACCTAAGTATTGTTTTGTTGATACTTGTCCTGCTAGGAAGGAGTAGTAGATTTGTGTTTGTGTCTTTCTTTGTTGTGGTTATGGTCAGTAGATTGGTGGGAAGATGATTCAATTAGATGCGCGAAGTTCACCTTATGAGCTAAACTTTTTGAGGCATATATTCTGGCTTATCCACCGATCTACTTGTTTACACGTAAATTTGAAATTTCCGATGCTTTTTTTTGAGGCTTAAATACTGTCTGGTTGAATTCATTAAACTTTTGGTTGGGAACTTTCTGGAAATAGATAGCCAATTTGCAGAGCAAAGGGGCCTGATAAAGTGGCAAATATTTGCATTGAAGGTTGGCGATAACGAAATGCAGTTCTCCGTGCCACTAAGATTTACTATGCTTTGATGGCCTCGAACAATCTGCTACATCTTAAACAATCTACAAATCTGTATTTGCATGTTGGTATTATCTTGGTGTATGCTTTTTTGAAACATAGTTTTGTTGAATTTGAATCATCATTCAATTAGATGTACGAGGTCACCTTATGAGCTAAAACTTTGGGGTGTAGATTCTGTCTGACTTGCAAATCTAACTAGTTGGTATTAGAACACAATTCCTAGTGTTATGTAGTTTTGGGCATACATTCTGTCTGGTGCGTGGAGCCCCGTAAAGTTTTCGAAACAGAGAGCCAATTTGCAGAGCAAAGGGGCCTGATAAAGTGGCGAATCTTTGCATTGAAGGTTGGCGATAACGAAATGCAGTTCTCCGTGCCACTAAGATTTACTATGCTTTGACGGCCTCGAACAATCTGCTACATCTGTAACCAATCTACAAGTTTGTTTTTGCATTTAGTTATTTTCTTGCTGTATGTTTTTTTGGAACATAGTTTGATGTGTTGGAATCATGATTCAATAAGATGTACGGGGTCAACTTCTTAGTTAAACTTTGAGGCATAAGCTTTTTCTGACCTACAAATCCTACTAGCTGCCCTTTGAAAACGCAATTCCTGGTGTTTTATTTTTTGAGGCATACATTCTCCAAACTTCCGTCGTAAAATCTTGGAAACCGAGCCAATTTGCAGAGCAAAGGGGCCTGATAAAGTGGCGAATCTTTGCATTGAAGGTTGGTGATAACAAAATGCAGTTCTCCGTGCCACTCAGACCTACTCTGCTGTGATGGCCTCGAACAATCTGCTACATCTCGAATCAATCAATAAATCTTTATTTGAACACTAGTGTAGGTCGCTTGTTGTGCATTTGCTATGTTCAGTGGCAATTTGAACGTGATATCCCATATGTACATTTACCTACTGTTAGCTGATCTTGGTCTTTTTCCTCCTATTTGCATGATGTCTGTTTGTGTGGTTTTCAAACTTTCTTTGTTGGCTGGAATGATGATTCAATTAGATGTATGAGGTAACCTTATGAGTTAAAACCTTTTGAGGCATAAATTCTTTCTGACCCAGCCTATCATCTAATGAGTACTTGTTTGGTCCTGATTGAATTCTTTTGTCAGTTCTTGCTTAGTTTGTTTGATCTGCTTGTGACTTAGTTTGTGATTGTTGGCCACACTCTGTTTTCTTAGTACATACTATAACCGAACTATTCTTTTCCTTTTTCTCTTCAGGTGCTATGCAAGGCTGCATCCAAGGGCTGTCAACTGCCGCAAGAAGAAGTGTGGTCACAGCAACCAGGTAAGCATAGTTCTGGTTCATACTTCTTGTCCTTGTCACTGTGGTTTAAATTCTGCTGTACCCTGTATAGTGGCAAGTAAAAACCTAACCCCTCATCTTGTTAAGAATAGTGTGATACAGTAACTAACTCTAAACCCACTCTCAATTCATGTTTGTTTGTTTGTCTCTGTCTAAATATCTAATTCTCTTCTACTTTGTTTCAGCTGAGGCCAAAGAAGAAGATCAAGAACTAGGACTCCAGTCATTGTTATTCACGTGGTCAACTAGACAAAAGTTTTCTCTTGTTTTGTTTCCTCTGTGTTATCAGGACGTTGAATCTAACTCTATGATAGTACTTGGCCTTGTATTGTCATGATGGAGACAATATATATGATTGTTCATGTTCATTTTCTGCCTGTGTTTAGTAATCATGCGGTGGACAGTTCCAGGTGATTGTTGCTCTTTTGCCAGTGTGGTATCAAAAAATAAAGAGCATCAGCCATTCTTGACATTGTTTGCAAGTGAAATAGTGGCAGCACGGGCTACAATGATTGTAGTTAGCTTGCAAACAATGTCGTGGCACTTTAATTGCCTGTTGAACTGAAATTTGTCTGTTACAAATAATATTTTGGCAGGCGTCTGTGCCCTGAGTATCAAATGTTCCCAACAAATTTGGCAACAAAATCTTAACTATATTGTTTGTAATTGTTGTCGTTGGATTTGTATTGAAAAACACTTATCAATTTTATACTATAACAACCTTTATATTTTGAGTAATTTTTAATCAAAGAGAAAACACATAAAACAAGAACATCTTATTCATTGTAATGGAGGGAATACATCAGATTTTTATAGCACCGTCCTAGCTCTAACCTACGGTGGGTTGCTATACTATACAACTGACTAGTCTTGCACTTTCGCTTGCTGGAAGTAGTTCAACATATATGTGAAAGCAGTAACCGTCAACTAAATAATGACCAGCCTCATACAATGATCCATCCACCGGGTGCTTCACTATATCTCCACAACCAAAACAATGTCGAGGATCAACACCGCGACTCCTGATTTCTGAGAACCCACCTATAGAAGCAATGCAAAAAAAAAAAGGTAAACACTAACTATCGGTGTCCGATTAGAAACAAATCATCGGACCCTCCCCACACCGTCAATCTCATCTAAATCGGACGTCTAGTTTTGCGTCAGATCCCCTCCCCCACGTTTCTTCCACGTTGGCCCCGATAATGCCTCCCCTAATCAAGCGCCGCAGAACTGCATCCTCTCCCTTGCAGCGCCTAGCACCGCGCCGCTCCCCCTCGCCTTGCTCTGGTTCCTCCGCCGGCCTCCCTCGCTGCTCCCCCACCTCATATCGCCTCTCCAGCAGCGCATCATCATCCGATCCAGCCCTAGTCCCTGCATATACACGAGACGAGACTAGCGACATCGCTGGGGTGTGCCGCCGCCGGCCCTTCCGGCCGTCCTCCAGATCGCCATTGGTGTGAAAAAGCCTTCCTTGTCCGCCTCCGACATGTAGCTCGCCCCTGCTAGTGCTCCTCGATTTTCCTTGGAGCCTTACCTCCGCTGTCCCGACGTGCTCCACCACGGGAGCAACGTCGCCGCTGGAGCCCTGGTCCTCCTCGACGCAGATCTCTTCCCCTCGACCTGGTCCTCTCCTATCGCCAGTAGTAGCCTGCCATCTACGCATGTCTTCATTGATCTGCATATAGCAGCTGATGTCAGTTCTGCCCCGGCGATATCTACCCCACAGCAGGCCGGCATGCGTGCCCGGTTGAGCTGCCACGAACCTAGTTCCGCCATCCGCCGGTCAGTTCTGCCCGATTTCTCCCCGCATCTGACTTGCTATGATGACTACAGGAATTAGGAGAAGGTAATAGCAACTGAACTTGGTTCAATTGTGTGCCTTTTTCCTGCGTTTTTAGGAAATTAAATCCATGTATTACTTTATACTTGCATTTGTGAAATCAATTTTACCAGCCAATTCATATAGCCTATGTGATCGTATCTTCCATCTGCTAGGTTTTAGTTCTTTGTATAGGAGCAATAGTAATGTTCATGATGTTTCATGTGCTTGTTTTGCTGCTTCCGTGATCTGCTAAGCTTCCATGTGAAATCAATTTACCACCCAATCCATTTATATTTTTATATACTTCCATGTGCTGCTTGTTTTGCTATGCCAGATTTATTTGCATCCTTCGAGTATACCATGTTCCTCAAGAATTATGCACTGATTATAATGGAGTTGGGAACATATCCAGATAAATTTGCGGCAACCATTGTATATTACATTTCTCAAATTTGTCTGCTTCTACATTGATTGTAATATGATGCATACAAAAAATTGATGATTCTATGTTTCCATGCTTCCAAGTTAATGTTCACATGTTTCAAATTACTGAATGTTTGCTTCTACTTAAGTTCTCCTACAATCTCACACTGTCTCATGCTTCTGATCTCCATGCTACCTACAATGTCTCGCGAATATGTTTTCTGTGATGATTCAAATAAGATCATGTGATGCTTCTATTTTTATTTCTACTGCTTCAAATAGCCTCTTTTGGTGCTTCGTCCTTGCTTCGAGATGTTAAATTTACAACTGTTCCTGTACTAAACCTTTTAAACTGGCCTGTAAACATACCTACATAATGTCCATGCTTCCAGTAAAAAGAACAGTTGCTTCACCACTAACCCTCTTGTGCTTCCAAATTTGTATGGTAGCTACATTTGCTTTCTCGATGCAACCTAAATACATGCATGAAGCTTATATTTCTCATTTGACAACTTCCAGGTTGTTGTCGCAGGTCCTCCACAAGCAGCTGTTGTTCATCGTCGATTTGTTCTAGCTGCTCGCACTCGTCGCTTCGATCTTGTTGAGGCTCTTCCTCAAAAATATCCTTCTACAAGACATTTCCTGTGTTAGCATGTGTCGCCGTAGCAGGCGTACTTCTCTGGTGTGTCCTCCAAGGTCGACCGGTGCTTTGTTGCTACCACTGGCATGCCCCCTACGAATGCGCCATCTCTACGAATGCGCCATCGTTATTGAGAATTTGAGATGGACCATGGTGGCATCACGCCAGGCGACCTAACCCATGTGACCCATTCTTATTGTACATGGAAGCTAAATATGTAATCTTGGAAAACAAGTATATTTTACTTTAGAAGCAAATTATTTTCTCTGTTGGAAGCAATATGATAATATCAACAAATATTTGTTTTGCTGGAAGTAGTGCTCGACTGCTCGTAGAGACATTTAACCGTTACATGAGAAGCAAATTGTGTTTCCTTTGGAAACAAAATTATTTTCTCTTTTTAAAGCAACATTGGTAGAAACAAATATTTGTACTTGATTCGAAAAATTCTACAATCTTCGAAGCAATGTAGTTGGCCAAAAAAACAAAGTATTCTTGGTAGGAAGCAACATCATGTCGCACCAGAATAATGTCACAACGACAGGAAATAATATTTTTTCATATATCGAAGCAAAACTGAATAACATTGGAAACCAAATTTGCTTTGTAAGGAAGCAAATTAAATGGTTGAAATCTCATTTTACAAGAGTTATTAGTTTCCTAAATTTCTATGAAAGACAATACCATGTGATTATCGTTATTTGTTTCAGTTCCGGAAACTATGCACAGAGCCCACGTAATTAACGCTACCTTCCAGTTTTTAAAACTTTCAGCTAGACATTCGCACGGGGCACCGTTCTCATCCAACGACTGATTGGGCTTTCATCCTACGGTGAGCTGTTGGTCCGATATAATGCTAGGAATCGGGTGCCGATTCCTAGTGGTGCCCAAAAAGGTAACCTATAGAAGCAATGGGTTAGTCGGGAAATCAAAGGAGCTCTTGGGTGCCACACACCCCTATAATTGGAAAAATAAAAAAAATATTAAAAAATTTAATTTTTTTTGGGAATCAAAGATGATCAGGTATTATAGTTCAAACAAAATATTTTCCTAGGAAAGTACTTTTATTGTATCCTGGGTAAAAAAAAAAAACTCGAAACGCCCCATGACTAGGTACTATTCACTTTATATTCGTCATAATTTTATCTTTTTTGTCCTGGAGTCCATGGGAATCATTTCGTGTCCAAACATTTTTTTACGAGTACAAATTTGATCATCTTTGGTTTCCAGGAAGATTCAATTTTTTTTTGACTTTTTCAAATCATTACTAAAACTTTTTTGATCTATGAGGGTGCGTTGCACCCGAGAGCCACACATCTGCTTTATGGGTTAGTTATTATAATAAGCTGGGATTGAATTAACAGAAAGTAAGAATCAAGCTATTAAGTTTGGTTTAGAACTGACTAACCAACTCTCTCGTTTTCTCCCAAGGAAACTATGCATACAGGCACCCAGGCATGTGTATGGTGACATAATCGTAGTTCTGCAAAGAAAAAGTCCTCCTTTGAGTTCTCCAGAGTGCTTTTTGCCGTGAAATTCACGTGCTGGTAGGAGCCATCGTATCTAATCACGCAGCTGATGATGGGTTTGATGAGCTGATACTTGATCTATCATTTTTGAAAAGTAAGGAAATAAGAGTTAGGAAATATATAAGACCGAGTAGGTGGAAAATAACAAATGCAGAAAAATAAGATACAGAGTACCACCACCGATTATAAATACAGTATAAAAATAACAATAGTAGCTAATCATGCATCTACTGAATAGAGCACAGAGGAGATGTGTCCACCCATTTTAATTTTATGTGACATATTACTCCAACTAAGTGGGAACTGGCAAAAGATGACATGGTACTGTATATCTTTAATAAGAGAGCAAGATAGGCACATAGAGTAATAGAGTGATCTTGAATACACTTGAGCCCTTTCAAAGAAAAAAAGAGAGTGCACTTGAACATTTAATAAACCATCTCATATTCACATTAGACAAAAAATAAAGCTCCAGTGCATATATACACAGATTGGAAACGGAGATGGTTAGAAATTTCACCTCGTGGTTGTCTTGGCTGTTGTAGTGCTCCAACGCGATGTTTGCATACCCGGGGCAATTTCGCAGGTAGGGTGTGAACCCTCCATCCCCGCAGCTGTAGTCTTCTGGATCGAAGGATGGCGAGGCCGGTTCCGGGGTAGGCGGGCACTCTCCGTCGCTGTTGCTCTCATACTCGTAATAATACCTGAATTTGATCATCAAAATGGTTTATATATTGCGACGAAAACGAAGGAGAGAATGAATTCAGCAGCCCGATACGAAGGAAGAAGTTTGGGCCTACGATTCATCCTGGCTGGGATCAGGAAGCGGGGATGAAGCAGTGGAATTGGTCAGGTCGTCAAGATCCACGTGTTGGGGTGCAGGGCCGATGCTAGGGGGCGTTGATGGTGTAGCATTGCCATGAGCAGGTGCTGCTGGAGTTTTTGCAGGCCTCGAGGGAGGCTCTGGATTAGCACGGGTCTTTGCACAGTACAGCACCCGAGACATCTTTTGATTAATTTCCTTCACGAGGACGAGACGCTAGTATCAGGCAAAGCACGCAGCAATTTGGCTCGTATCAATCAATTCTAGGGTTTGGACGGCGGAAGAGGAACACGGTCCGATCCGATCCGATACACCAGAGAGGTCGGGGGATTCGTCGCGGCGAGTGGCCGCGCTCTAGCCTCTAGGATTCGGGGTCTGGAGCCTGGAGGAGACGTACGTACGTCTTGTGTATACTACTAGTAGTACGTACTCCAATAGAGTCAAGACAGTCCCTCCTACTACTGTGAGAATCCAAACCGACCTCGGAATTCTTCTTTTTTTTGGTCCGAAATAGGTTTCAACACCACCACTAAGAACATGGCATACCTCATACGTATTTGCTTCGATACCCCTTCTACGTGTTCTGTGCGTCTCCATCAATGGTTGGGAGGCCAGGCCATCCCAGCTTTTGAGGACATCTTTTCCCACAAGGATCACTGTCATTTCTTTACTATTATATTCCAGTTGGTCGTATGTCATACAACATGTTTGGTGAAGGAGATTCAGGCCATCTTAACCATCCAATCTAATCTTACGATCTCCCCTTAACATCCAACCATCCGATCTAATTATAAGGCAGATCGCCCCTCCTTCCCTTTTGTTAGAGCATCTCCAGTCGCGTCCCCCAAACCGTCCCCCAAACCGCGCCGGATCGAGCGTTTGGGGGACGTGTTTTGTTCGTGCCGCGTTTGGGGGACGTCGCTCCCCAGCCGCGTCCCCCAAACGCCGCCCCCAATCAGAAATTCAAATAGATGCATTCAAAAGAGATCGTTCCCGCCGGTTCGTCGCGTTCAGAGTAGTGGCGATCGATCAAAGTACTGGGCGCGCGATCATATTACAGACCGGTGGTGCATGCAAATTAGAAGAAGGGGTTGGTCGATGGCGTCGTGTCTGAGTCGACGCGAGGCCCGTCGAGCACGACGACCTCGTCGCGATCGCGCTCGTTCCGTGCATGGTGCGTCTGCTCCGTCGCCGACGCGGAGGCCGACGCAGGTGTAGCGGTAGAAGACGCGTCAGCCTGCTCTTGCTGCGCTGCCGCTGCCGCCGATGCCGATGCCGCTGCCAGGGCCGCCGCGTCCGCCGCCGCCATTTTGGCTTCGATGTCGTCCTCTTCCTTGCCGCCCTCTTCGTCCTCATCGTCGTCCTCCTCGTCGTCCTCCACCCCGTCGTCCTCCTCCTCAACCCCGTCGTCCTCCTCAGCACCGGCGCCGTCGTATTCGAGCGGACCCCTGCGGCCGGTGAAAGGGCCGCCGTCCGGACCGGGTCTCCGGCTCGCGTCGCTCGTACGCCGGGGGTAGAGGTTGTTGGGGTTGAAGCCGCCGTGCGGCGGCGCATCTCGGTAGTGCGGCGACAAGTTAGGCGTCACGCACCGCGGAGTGGCGGAGGGGCCGTCGTTGTAGAAGGCGGCTTGCGACGGAGAGAAGACTCCCGGAACGTACACCGGCACGTTCGTACTATATGGGCTCGCGTTGGTGGCGGCGATACACCCGGCGATTATGTGCTGGTCTGGCGCGCGCGCCGCGAGCCTTCTTCTTCGAGCTCCGCCGCCCTCGCGTCCTTTCTGCTCCGCCGTCGATAGCTTCGGCGCGGGGCAATCTTGTCGCCATTGATCTTCGGTCATTCCTTCGAGCTTCTTCTTCGCGGCCGGCGCCTTCCGCGGCTTCGCGAACGGCGCTTTCGCCCCTATCGTCGCATTGCCCGGCGGCTTCTTGGCCGCTTTCTTCGCCATCTTTTTGGGGGCTGTCGGCGGCGCCATGGAATGGGGAGAGGGTAGCGGCGGCGGGTGCACGGCGGGAGGGAGAAAGAAATCGGCGGGATATGAGAAATGAATCGGCGGCGGGATATGTTTTGGGAGGCCTCGTGCGCGGCGGTATAGGCGCGATTTGGCGGGAGCGGCGGGATTTGGCGGGAGTGTGAGACGAATTTTCCTCGTGCCGGCCGACGGGTCGGCCCCGCGTCGGTTGGCCTCGCTTTCGTTGTGTCCGGCGTCCCCGGAGCGTCCCCTGTGGGACGGGGACGGGCTCGGGGCGCCGGACACCGTATCGGGGCGCGCCGGACAAAAACGGGCTTTGGGGGACGCGGCTGGAATGATTATTTTTGTCCGGCGCGCCCCAAATCGCTTTGAGGGACGGTTTGGGGGACGCGACTGGAGATGCTCTTAGCCCACAATATCAATCATGTTATCTCCCGCAAACGAAGTCATGGTATCATGGATCACGTATTCAATCAATCAGGATTTCCCAAGACGTGATACAAATTATGTAAGATATAATTGCGGGCATTTTCTTTCCTTGTTTTTCTTATTACGTTTGTTTTCTTATTAGGGGCAAGGAAAAATTCACCGGTCCGATCGCGTTTTCTCAACCCCCGGCCCCGGCTGGGCTGCTGGTGCAAACCTCGCCCTCTCGACCCATCTCTCGTGCGCATCGACCCGGATCCCCATCTTGGTCTCTCGTGCGGAGCGGCTAGGGCTCCGCTGCTCTACCGCCACCATAGGACCACCCTTCGCCGCCTCCCACCTCCACTCCTGCTGTCGCTCCTTCGCACCGCGTCCCGACGCAGCCTAGCAGCGCGTTCCGCCACCGCCACACAACATGAGGATGTGCAGCGCAAGGCGGCAGGGGCAACACCCTCCTCCTGTCGTTCCCCGTCCTCAGGAATGACGTCTGGCTCCTCCACGACGCGCCGCCGCCGCTGGCGACGCCATGGAACCCCGTCCTCTCCAAGAGCCGCCTCTCACTGGCGGCCATCAGCAACGCCTTCACAGATTTCCGCGACTCGGGGCCGTCTATCAGGACTCCCGATGGCGTCGCCGCATACGAGCCTGAGGATATCGACTTCCATGACGGACGCGGCGGCGCGCGAGTGCTTAAGGAAGATGCTCGTGTTGGCGCCGGTGCCCTGCTTCGTCCTCTTGCCCCTTTCACTTCCTCCCCGGCACCGGTAAAGTCACAATCGCCATCACCTGCCTCCCCTGCCTCAAACGTGGTAAGCGAGTCCACCTTTTCTTTGTTCATTTTTTTCTCCCATCTGACACTGATTCTTTTCGAATGTGTCCGATTTCGAGCAGGTAGTCACACTGCCGGCTAAAAGCTGTTGCAATAGGGAGAAAAGTGAAGATATACAGGTACAGCTCTCAACCCTTGGATTTCTTTGTATATTTCTATGACCAATTTCTTCTGTACATTTCTAGATCTGTCTCGAATGCATTCTGGTTGTTAGCATCATTTTGTAGACTGGCCATGTCCGCATACCCCAGTTGGTCAGTGTTGCTTTTCTTTCTTTGTATCAGTGTGCTCTTTTAATTTCGATTGCATGGATCAATCATTCACCAGGTATGTTGTCTTGGTAAGCATTTGTACATCATATGCATTGTTTCTGTTCTTAATATAATTCAATTTGTCTAATTGATTTGGTGGGTCCTTCTATTTTTTTTTGTTAGGCACTTGTAGCCTGCTGCAGGATAGCGGCGCATGGATGGAGGCAGCTATGTGGAGATTCCGGAGGGGGTCCCAAGAGCTGAGGACCGAATGCTACTTTTGATGCCTACTGCTACATCCGCTGAAGTTGCAGGTTTGTCCGGTGCTCAAATAGTGTCCTTAAACTTTGAACTACATGCTCAACCATCTCACTCATTTAGTCACATGTTAATCCTTGTCGTAAATTCATGTGCAACGAATCAGCCATCGATGATAACCACGGAAATTTGAAGTTGCTTATGTGCCTACTTGATAAGCTTATGAGTTTATTCACTTACTCTACATACAATATATAGGTTCAATCTATGAACAATAAGAAAAAACAAAATCAGCTAAATGGTATCTCTATGGCAACAAGAACTTCCTGTAGCTAGGAAACGGAGTAAATAGTGTTTGTTTATCCCGCACGGGAGCTAAAGAAGGGCCTGTTTGCAACAAAGGAAAAAACATGAGAATTTTGGAGGATAGGATTTCTATAGTAAAAATTCCTATGGTTTCGTTTGGAACAAAGGAATAGGAATCCAAGATTCTTTGAATTTCCTATGGGAAAGGCTATTCCGTAGGAATTTTGGAGGAAAACTAACACGAGGTCTTACCTCAGGTTTTCATCTTCTGTCTAACATTCCCGTTCTTTTCCTGTGTGACATTCAAACAACATTTTTGCAGTTTTCATGTGGTTTTGGTTCCTGTAGGAATCCAGGATACAAAGGCATCTCAATTCCTGCAATTTTCCTATTCCTTCATTTCGAGTTCCTGCGTTTTGGAACGGGGCGAAGTGTTTTTTCCATCTCTACAGTCTATACTACGTGTGCACAGTGCAGACGTAGTACATCGCATCAAGCCTATTATTGTGAAATACTTGGAAGTTTCGTTTTATCCAAGTGCCTTTTAATGATTATGTGGTAACAGTTATATTTTATTGTACTTCAGGAGGAAGTTTCTGCCGAGTTTCATGAGTCTCCTCTCATTACCAGAGATGTTGTTCTCACCGATTACTGTATATTGTGCCGTGCGGTCACAATTTTGTTAGCTTGTGTGAAGCTGTTCTAGCCGAATACTGATGGGAAGTGGCTATCCTTGAGTAGCTGCATGGTGCTATTGTTATCTGTGAATATTTGGGAGCTATCTTGGGTTGTTGTTCTTTTTCCGTATCACGAAGGATGACGGTGGGGTGGGAGGAAGAGGAGGCTGTGCCGGAGTATGACGAGGAGGAATTGACAAAGTTCAGTATGTTGAATAAATACAAGCATGAAGATTGTGCGGCCACCTTGAGCTCGGCCTCCCTTCCTGGACTCTGGCAGCTCTGATCCCGCTGCTGAGGTCGTGTGCTATGCTTTCTTGCTGCTACACCGGTGACCCTGGCTTGCTTCTGTAGGTTGGGCAACATCAGTAATGGTAATGAGCAAACTCTGAGAGTGTATGCGTGTCACTTGTTTCATCTCTTTTGTGCGTGAGTTTTTCCTGTCTCATTTGTGTGAAGCTGCTTCACGCATGTGGAAGTACAAGTCAAGGTTTCTACCTTATCCAGAAAATGGTCTCAAAAGGCAATCAACTGTTCTTATTACTTTTGTCATCGTTTCCACAATCGAGCTATCTTCTTTGAGCCTCCTTATACCTTCCGCTTTACCTATTGCAATAGATTGGTAGACTTATGGATACTGGAAAAGAGGGATGGCGATGTTGACATTACATCGAAGCGAACAAGTGTTTCTTCTTGTATGTGAATACATGGATACTTAACAATTTGCAAGGTACAATATCCATGGACGTGGTGAAGCAGAAGATCATCAGCTGGAATTTGAATGTGTTTTGTGCTTAGAACTTCTGACGGAGTTTGCTGCTATATCGATTATGTCATGAATGCTTCTTAAGTCAAATAAAGGAGCTGCAAAACTAAAGCAACAATCTGAAGGAAAAGGGCCCTTCTGGACATTGATGGTGCTTTTCAGAATAAACAACAATGTTGGGTGGGTTCGCTATCAGGGACGAACATGAAGAAGCTATGGCTTTTGGTTGCCTCCAGTCCCACATTCTGAAGCCTTCGCATTTCTTCATGCCATCAACGGAAATGTGATGTGTGAAACTGACTCTGCTCAGCTGGACACTTTTGTAACCATTAATAACTATAATCTAGCGGCATTAGGAATTATTTTCAGATATATGAAATTTCAGCTGGGTGTGGTTTTTAGTTTTTACTATTGTTCAGTAACTCTTGCCCTCTGGCTTGTAATTCAGTTGTGCATCCTTTAGCGATGCATGATGCGAAGTTTCTAACTTTTGGAGCTGCTTTCTGTGAGGCCGGGTCAGCAACTAGACAGTGCTAAATGTTGTTGCTGTCCAGCGATGTATAATGGTATGATATGTGTTCATTAAGCTTGGCTCAGAATTCAGTTTTATGTAGAATTAGGAGTCCATCTTAATCAACAAAATTTATAATTTGCAGAATTTTGTTCCGTGAAAAGGCTACCAACTTTTGAGTACTTCTGAAGAACTTACAAACTATTTTTTTTATTAAAGATATAAAACATTCTATAGGTAAATAACTGTCCTTTACAGTTTTGGTGAAACGTAGACACTGCTACCTGCATTTCTGGGTCAAAGCCATCTGCATACATTAATTAGTTGTTGCAAGGTTTGATCCATGTAACAGATATCTAATTTCAGAATTTTGTTTCGTTTCATCCCTCGAAAATATAGGAGTATGATGTGATTCCATTTAGTTTTGGCACGTCTCATGACAATCTTGATAAAATAAATACTCCTTACATGACATAGGCATTTTGTAGCATTTCGTATCATGAAAACAATGACTTGACTATGCACATTTAAAGACTACACGTGTGTGTTCATGCCATGTTTAACATGTGGATCACAATTATTGGCGAAGAAATGCAAAATGTGTGCAAAGCTAATAAGGTGCGGGCTGCACACCGTTCTAAGATGACAAAGTATACAGTGTTGCCATTTTCATATTACTTTCCATTTTTATTATGGTACCATGCAAAAATCACTGCAGTTAGATAAGACAAAACATACATGAGGAAGGGACATATGAACATTTTAAAAGACATGTCCTGGTTATAATGGACGAAGGAGACACAATGTATATCAAGAGATAGTTGAGAATAAGACAACTATGGTAATGAGAATAACTTTTTCTTTATGTTTTCCGTAGCAACGCACGGACATTCAACTAGTCTGAATAGTAAGTCGGTTGAACAACTTGCACATGATGTTTACCAACTGAACGGTAGCGGATGCGATCCCCAAAGTAAATGGATGGATGACGTCAAGAAGCCGCTTACAATCCGAGCTCTTTTCACAAATCCTTGTCACTTGTCAAGATAATTGGACATGGCTATGGGAGGCTAATGGAATCAGTACGTCTACAAAGCGCACTTCCCTGTTAAAAAAAAACCTGTTCAAAAAAAAACAAAGCGCCATTCGATGGCTCAATGGTACGTGACTCGGGTTGTGCGATCTGGCGATCATGGGCGCCACTAGGATACAAATTTGCGGCCTGGCTGTTCACTAGGGGTAGAATATGGACAACACATGTTGGCAATACTCTCTTTGTCCTCAAATCAGTGGATATATAACTCCAAACTAGTTTGAGGAGCATCGCCAAAACTCTCATTTTTCATCATTTCTGCCCATTTTCGTGGGCTAGTGCACAATTTTCGGTTCTCTAGAGAATTTTTTATTATTGTGACCACCGAAACATTGTTTGAGTGGTGCCGCTAAAACAAGTTTTCTGCCCATTTTCATGTGCTATAGCGCGCATTTTTTCGGTTCCCGAGATGATTTCCAGCGATCGTAACCATCGGTACATGGTTTGAGTGGTGTCGCCAAAACATATATTTTTCATGTTTTCTGCCCATTTTCATAGGCTATAGCGCACTTTTTTTGGTTCCAGGTACGATTTCAAGCGATCGTAACCACCGATACATGGTTTGTCTGGCTTGATGAAAAATCGTGCTTTTCATGTTTTCTACCTACATTTTTGTGGGATATAACACACAATTTTCGATTCCTGGGACAATTTCCAGCGATCGTGACCTTCGATACAGGATTTGAGGGGCATCACCAAAACTCGCATTTTTATGTTTTCTGACCATTTCGTGGGCTACAACGCACAGTTTTCGTTTTCCCGAACAATTTCTAGTGATCCTGACCACCGAAACATCGTTTGAGTGGCGTCGCCAAAACACGTATTTTTCATGTTTTCTGCCTATTTTCATGGGAGTAGAGCACATTTTTCGGTTCCCGGGACAATTTCCAGCGATCATAACCATCGATACATGGTTTGAGTGGAGTCGCACAAACCCGTATTTTTCATGTTTTCTGCACGTTTTCATGGGCAATAACGAAAATTTTTCGGTTCCTGGGACAAATTTCAGTGACTGTGACCACCGATACAGGGTTTGAGGGGCATCGCCAAAACTCACCTTTTTTAATTTTTCTCTGCCCATTTTCATGGGCTATAGCAAACAGTTTTTAGTTACCGGACAATTTCTAGTGATCGTGACTACCGAAACATCGTTTGAATGGTGTCAGCCAAAAGACATATTTTTCATGTTTCCTGCCCATTTTTATGGGCTATAACACACATTTTTCGGTTCCCGATACGATTTCCAGCCGACCGTAACGATTGGTGCCGGGTTTGAGCGTCATCGCCAAAACTCTCCTTTGTCATGTTTTCCGCCTCAATTTTCGTGGGCTATAGCGCACATTTTTCGGTACCGGGATGATTTCCGGGGACCGTGACCACCGATACAGGGTTTGAGGGGCATCACCAAAACTCGCCTTTTTCATGTTTCATGCCAATTTTCGTGGGCTATAGCGCAAAGTTTTTGGTTTCCCTAACAGTTTCTAGTGATCATGACCACCGAAACATCGTTTGAGTGGCATTGCCAAAACATGTATTTTTCATGTTTTCTGCCCATTTCCATGGGCTATATCGTACATTTTTCGGTTCCCGGTACGATTTCCAGCGATCGTAACCACCGATACATGGTTTGACTAGCTTCACGAAAACTCGAGTTTTTCATGTTTTCTCCTCCATTTTCGTGGGCTATACCGCAATTTTTTCGGTTCCTAGGATGATTTCCAGCGACCGTGACCACAGCGGTAGGGTTTGAGGGGCATCACCAAAACTCGCCTTTTTCATTTTTTCTGCCCATTTTCGTGGGCTACTACACACAGTTTTCGGTTCCCCAAACAATTTCTAGTGATCCTGACGACCGAAACATCATTTGAGTGGCGTCGCCAAAACACATATTTTTTCATGTTTTCTGCCAATTTCCATGGGCTATAGCGTACATTTTTCGGTTCCCGATACGATTTCCAGCGATCGTAACCACTGATACATGATTTGACTGGCTTCACGAAAACTCGTGTTTTTCATGTTTTCTGTCTCCATTTTTGTGGGCTATAACGCACATTTTTTGGTATCCTGGATGATTTCCAGCGACCGTGACCACTGATACAGGGTTTGAGGGGCATCGCCAAAACTCGCCTTTTTTATGTTTTCTGCCCATTTTTATGGGCTATAACACACATTTTTCGGTTCCCCGGACAATTTCTAGTGATCATGACCACCGAAACATCGTTTAAGTGGAGTCGCCAAAACACGTATTTTTCATGTTTTCTTCCCATTTCCATGGGCTTTAGCGTACATTTTTTGGTCCCGGTACGATTTCCAGCGACAGTAACCACCGATACATGGTTTGACTGGCTTTATGAAAACTCGTGTTTTTCATATTTTCTGCCTCCATTTTCGTGGGCTATAACGCACATTTTTTGATTCCTGGACGATTTCCAGCGACCATGACCACCGATACAGGGTTTGAGGGGCATCGCCAAAACTCAGCCTTTTCATGTTTTCTGCCCATTTTCGTGGGCTATAGCGCATAGTTTTTGGTGCCCCAGACAAATTCTAGTGATCATGAACACATAAACATCATTTGAGTGGCGTCGCCAAAACACATACTCCCTCCGGTCCTATTTAATTGACTCAGATTTAGTACAAAGCTGTCTTCCATTTTCATGGGCTATAGCGCACAATATTTGGTTCCCGGTAAGATTTCCATTGATCGTAACGACCGATACATGGTTTGTCTGGCTTCACCAAAACTCGTGTTTTTCATGTTTTCTGCCTCCATTTTCGTGGGCTATAACACATATTTTTCATGTTTTCTGCCCATTTCTATGGGCTATAGCGTACATTTTTTTGGTTCTCGGTAGGATTTCCAGCGATCGTAACTACCGATACATAGTTTGACTGGCTTCACGAAAACTCGTGTTTTTCATGTTTTCTGCCTCCATTTTCCTGGGCTATAATACACATTTTTTGGTAACCGGGATGATTTCCAAGGAATGTGACCACCAATACAGGGATTGAGGGGCATCGCCAAAACTCTCCCTTTTCATGTTTTCTGCCCATTTTCTGTGGGTTATAGCGCATAATTTCCGGTTCCCTGGACAATTTCTAGTGATCATGACCACCGAAACATCGTTTGAGTGGCGTCGCTAAAACACGTATTTTTCATGTTTCATGCCCATTTTCATGGGCTATAACGCACATTTTTCGGTTCTCGGTACGATTTCCAGTGATCGTAACGACCAATACATGGTTTGACTGGCAACGCCAAAACTCGCCTTTTTCATGTTTTCTCCCTCCATTTTCGTGGGCTATAGCGCACATTCTTTTGGTTCCCGGGTCGATTTCCAGTGACCGTGACCACAGATACAGGGTTTGAGGGGCATCACGAAAAGTCGCCATTTTCATGTTTTCTGCCTATTTTCGTGGGCTATAGCTCACTTTTACGGTTCCCGGGTCGATTTCCAGTGACCGTGACCACAGATACAGGATTTGAGTGGTGTCGCCAAAACACGTTTTTTCATGTTTTCTACCCATTTCCATGGGCTATAGCGTACATTTTCAGTTCCCGTTATGATTTCCAGCGATCGAAACCACCGATACATTCTTTGACTGGCTTCACGAAAACTCGTGTTTTTCATGTTTTCTGCCTCCATTTTCGTGGGTTCTAACGCACATTTTTCGGTTCCTGGGTCTATTTCCAGCGACCGTGACCACCTATACAGGATTTTAGGGACATCATCAAAACACGCCATTTTCATGTTTTCTGCCCGTTTTCTGCCCATTTTCTTGGGCTATAGCGCATAGTTTTCGGTCCCGCAGACAATTTCTAGTGATAATGACCACCGAAACATCGTTTGAGTGGCGTCGCCAAAACACGTATTTTTTCATGTTTTCTACCGATTTTCTTGGGCTATAGCATAAATTTTTCGGTTCCCGGTACGATTTCCAGCGATAGTAACCACCGATACATGGTTTGACTGGCTTCTCAATAACTCGTGTTTTTAATGTTTTCTGCCTCCATTTTCGTGGGCTATAACGCACATTTTTCGGTTCCTGGGACGATTTCCAGTGACCTTGACCACCGATACAGGGTTTGAGGGGCATCGCAAAAACTCGCCTTTTTCATGTTGTCTGCTTTTTTTTGTGGGCTATAGCGCCCAGTTTTCTGTTCCCCGGACAATTTCTAGTGACCGTGACCACCGAAACATCGTTTGAGTGGCATCACCAAAACACATATTTTTCATGTTTTCTGCCCAATTCCATGGGCTATAGCGTACATTTTTCGGTTCCCGGTAGGATTTCCAGTGATCGTAACCATCGATACAGGGTTTGAGAGGCATCGCCAAAACTCGCCTTTTTCATGTTTGAAGACCATTTTCGTGGGCTATAGCGCATAGTTTTCGGTTCCCTAGACAATTTCTTGTGATGATGACCACCGAAACATAGTTTGAGTGGCGTCACCAAAAGACGTATTTTTCATGTTTTCTGCCCATTTTCGTGGGCTACAACACACAGTTTTCGGTTCCCCGAACAATTTCTAGTGATCCTGACCACCGAAACATCATTTGAGTGGCGTCGCCAAAACACATATTTTTCATGTTTTCTGCCCATTTTCATGGTCTATAGCGTACATTTTCCGGTTCCCGGTACAATTTCTAGCGATCGTAACCACCGATACATGATTTGACTGTCTTCACGAAAACTCGTGTTTTTCATGTTTTTTGTCTCCATTTTCGTGGGCTATAACACACATTTTTTGGTACCCGGGACGATTTCCAGCGACCGTGAGCACCGATATAGGGTTTGAGGGGCATCGCCAAAACTCGCCTTTTTCATGTTTTCGGCCCATTTTTATGGGCTATAGCACAGATTTTTCGGTTTCCCGGACAATTTGTAGTGATCGTGACCACCGAAACATCGTTTGAGTGGCGTCGTCAAAATACGTATTTTTCATGTTTTGTGCCCATTTCCATGGGCTATAGCGTACATTTTTCGGTTACCGGTACGATTTCCAGCGATAGTAACCACCGATACATGGTTTGACCGGCTTTATGAAAACTCGTATTTTTCATGTTTTCTGCCTCCATTTTCGTGGGCTATAACGCACATTTTTCGGTAACCGGGATGATTTCCAGCGACTATGACCACCGATACAGGGATTGAGGGGCATCGCCAAAACTCTCCCTTTTCATGTTTTCTGCCCATTTTCGTCGGCTATAGCGCACAATTTCCAGTTCCCTTGACAATTTATAGTGATCATGCCCACCGAAACATAGTTTAAGTGGCGTCGCCAAAAGACGTATTTTTCATGTTTTCTGCCAATTTTCGTGGGCTACAACACACAGTTTTCGGTTCCCCGA
Organism: Lolium rigidum; assembly: GCF_022539505.1. NCBI lineage: Eukaryota > Viridiplantae > Streptophyta > Magnoliopsida > Poales > Poaceae > Lolium > Lolium rigidum. Next base: position 156,272 of record NW_025900881.1, on the reverse strand, counting down.
ACAATTTCTAGTAATCCTGACCACCGAAATATCATTTGAGTGGCGTCGCCAAAACACATATTTTTCATGTTTTCTGGCTCCCTTTTCGTGGGCTATAGTGCACATTTTTGGTTCCAGGGATGATTTCCAGTGACCGTGACCACCGATACAGGGTTTGAGGGGCATCGCCAAAACTCGCATTTTTCATGTTTTTTGCCTATTTTCGTGGGCTATAGCGCATAGTTCTCGGTTCCCCGGACAATTTCTAGTAATCATGAACACCAAAATATTGTTTGAGTGGTGTCACCAAAACACGTATTTTTCATGTTTTCTGCCCATTTTTCATGGGCTGTAGCGTATATGTTTCCAGTTCCCGTTATGATTTCCAGCGATCGAAACCACCGATACATAGTTTGACTGGCTTCACGAAAACTCGTGTTTTTCATGTGTTCTGCCTCCATTTTAGTGGGCTATAGTGCGCATTTTTCGGTTCCTGGGACGATTTCCAGCGACCGTGCACACCGATACAGGATTTTAGGGGCATCGCCAAACTCGTTATTTTCATGTTTCTGCCCATTTTCTTGGGCTATAACGCATAGTTTTCGGTTCCCCAGACAATTTCTAGTGATCATGACCACCGATACATCATTTGAGTGGCGTCGCCAAAACACATATTTTTTCAAGTTTTCTACCCATTTCCATGGGCTATAGCGTAAATTTTTGGTTCCCGGTACGATTTCCAGCGACAGTAACCACCGATACATGGTTTGACTCGCTTCTCGAAAACTCGTGTTTTTCTTGTTTTCTGCCTCCATTTTCGTGGGCTATAACGCACATTTTCGGTTCCTGTGACGATTTCCAGTGACCTTGACCACCGATACAGGGTTTGAGGGGCATCGCAAAAACTCGCCTTTTTCATGTTGTCTGCTTTTTTTTGTGGGCTATAGCGCACCGTTTTCTGTTCCCCGGACAATTTCTAGTGATCGTGACCTCCGAAACATCGTTTGAGTGGCATCACCAAAACACATATTTTTCATGTTTTCTGCCCAATTCCATGGGCTATAGCGTACATTTTTCGGTTCCCGGTAGGATTTCCAGCGATCGTAACTACCGATACAGGGTTTAAGAGGCATCGCCAAAACTCGCCTTTTTCATGTTTGATGCCCATTTTCGTGGGCAATAGCGCATAGTTTTCGGTTCCCTAGAAAATTTCTAGTGATCATGACCACCGAAACATAGTTTGAGTGGCGTCACAAAAAGACGTATTTTTCATGTTTTCTGCCCATTTTCGTGGGCTACAACACACAGTTTTTGGTTCCCCGAACAATTTCTAGTGATCCTGACCACCGAAACATCATTTGAGTGGCGTCGCCAAAACACATATTTTTCATATTTTCTTCCCATTTTCATGGTCTATAGCGTACATTTTTTGGTACAATTTTCAGCGATCGTAACCACCGATACATGATTTGACTGTCTTCACGAAAACTCGTGTTTTTCATGTTTTTTGTCTCCATTTTCGTGGGCTATAACACACATTTTTTGGTACCCGGGATGATTTCCAGCGACCGTGAGCACTGATATAGGGTTTGAGAGGCATCGCAAAAACTCGCCTTTTTCATGTTGTCTGCTTTTTTTTGTGGGCTATAGCGCACAGTTTTCTGTTCCCCGGACAATTTCTAGTGATCGTGACCACCGAAACATCGTTTGAGTGGCATCACCAAAACACATATTTTTCATGTTGTCTGCCCAATTCCATGGGCTATAGCGTACATTTTTCGGTTCCCGGTAGGATTTCCAGCGATCGTAACCACCGATACAGGGTTTGAGAGGCATCGCCAAAACTCGCCTTTTTCATGTTTGATACCCATTTTCGTGGGCTATAGCGCATAGTTTTCGGTTCCCTAGAAAATTTCTAGTGATCATGACCACTGATGACCCACAAGTATAGGGGGTGTATCGTAGTATCTTCGATAAGTAAGAGTGTCGAACCCAACGAGGAGCAGAAGGTGTTGACAAGCAGTTTCGATGAAGGATTCACTGTAAATGCTCACAGACAAGTATTCAGGGGGTTTTAGTATAACAGATGAATAAAGTACAAGTAAGTAAAATGAGAGAGAAATAATTGCAGTGAGTGGCCCAATCCTTTCTAGCACAAAGGACAAGCCGGTTTGTTTACTTATAATGACCAAACGTTCTTGAGGACACACGGGATTTTAGTCTAGTGCTTTCGCTACATACAGCTGTTTAATCTTCATTGTTTTGATAAGTGTTGTGTGGGTGAACCTATGCTAATGTACCGCCCTTCCTAGGACTAATACATACTTGTGATTATACCCCTTGCAAGCATCCGCAACTACAAGAAAGTAATTAAGATAAATCTAACCACGACCTTAAACTCGAGATCCTGCGATCCCTCCCGCATCGATATACCAACGGGGGCTTAGGTTTCGTCACTCCGGCAACCCCGCAATTGGCAAACGAGTACAAGATGCATTCCCCTAGGCCCATAAAGGTGAAGTGTCGTGTAGTCGACGTTCACACGACACCACTAGAAGAATAACACCACAACTTAAATATCATAACATTGAATATTACTCAACCATACTTCACTACTAACATTTAGACTTCACCCATGTCCTCAAGAACTAAACGAACTACTCACGAGACATCATATGGAACATGATCAGAGGTGATATGATAATGAATAACAATCTGAACATAAACCTTGGTTCAACGGTTTCACTCAATAGCATCAATAACAAGTAGAAATCAACACCGGGAGAGTTTCCCCTATCAAACAATCAAGATCAAACCCAAATTGCTACAGCGGTGACGAGGTGCAGCGGTGGAGACGGCGGTGATGATGATGAAGATGATGGTGATGGTGATGGAGATGATGTCCAGCTCGATGACGGTGACGATGGCGTCGATTTCCCCCTCCGGAAGGGAATTTCCCCGGCGGATTCCTGCCCGCCGGAGAGCTCTTTTCTCTCTGGTGTTCTCCGCCCCGCAGAGGCGGCTGTAACCCGTCGTGAGGATCCCTCTGTGGCTTAGGTTTTCGGGACGAAGAGTTTCGCGAAGAAAAGGAGGCGAAAGGGGCTGTGGGGCCCCCACACCACATGGTGGCGCGGCCAGGCCATGGGCCGCGCCGGCCTGTGGTCTAGCCCCACCTTGGGTCTTCTCGGCTCCCCCTTCTGGCTTTCTCCGTCATCTGGAAAAATAGGATTTTTGGTGTAATTTCCTTCCACAGTTGATCTTCCGAAATATTGCGTCCTGACGGTGCTATTTCTAGCAGAATCCTGGCTCCGGTGCGCGATCTCCAAATAATCATGAAACATGCAAAATAGATGAAATAACATAAGTATTGTGTCCCAATATGAAATATATCAATGAATAACAGCAAATTATGATACAAAATAGTGATGCAAATTGGACGTATCAACTCCCCCAAGCTTAGACTTCGCTTGTCCCCAAGCGAAACTGAACTCGGTAAACAGGACCACATGTTTATGGAGTGAAGAGTCGATAAATAAAATACGGACAAGAAGCATCATATTCATTCACACAAGACATTATAGTAAACAACTTCCTCATATAACTTGACTTGAAACAAGTATAAGGTAATCACAAATAAAGGTGCATAAGGAATCATAATTGGTGATGGCAAACTTTGTTCTTGGTCAGAGAACAGTTAACAGATTATACTTATCTATTGAGCAGCACTCTCACATTAAAGCTTATGGTAAACTTGCATACTCAATCATATTAATCATTGATGACCTTCAAAGCTATATTCATTCAGGTAAAACTGGTACTAAACAAGGAAGAGTAAAGACATGATGAAGCAAATCACAATATAATAGTTTGATCACAACAACTCAAATGCTTGCTTGAGATGGAGGGAAACAGGTTTACTGACTCAACATAAAGTAAAAGACAGGCCCTTCGCAGAGGGAAGCAGGGATTAAATCATGTGCTAGAGCTTTTTCAGTTTTGAAATCACATAAAGAGAATAAAAGTAAAGTTTTGAGAGGTGTTTGTCGTTGTCAACGACTGGTAGCGGGCATTCTAACCCCCTTGCCAAACAGACCTCCAAAGAGCGGCTCCCATGAAGGACGTTATCTCTACCGAGCAAGGTAGATCATCCCTCTTCTCTTTTGTTTACACATGTATTTTAGTTTATCTAAGGATGACACTCCCCCAACCTTTGCTTACACAAGCCATGGCTAACCGAATCCTCGAGTGCCTTCCAACAATCTCATACCATGGAGGAGTGTCTATTGCAAAATTAAGTTGCTTACTGATGAATCAGAGCAAAACATGTGAAGAGAATTATTAATGAAAGTTGATTAATTGGGGCTGGGAACCCCCATTGCCAGCTCTTATTGCAAAATTATAGGATAAGTGGATGAAGCCACTAGTCCATTAGTGGAGGCTGCCTAACAAGACTGAAAGATAAAACACCACATACTTCCTCATGAGCTATAAAACATTGACACAAATAAGAAGTAATAAATTTTGAATTGTTTAAAGGTAGCACATGAAGTATTTACTTGGAATGGCAGAAAATACCATGCAGTAGGTAGATATGGTGGACACAAATGGCATAAGTTTGGGTTCAGGTTTGGATGCACGAGAAGTATTCCCTCTCAGTACAGGTCTTTGGCTAGCAAGGTTAATTAGCAAGCATAAGAGTTGAGGGAAACAAACAAATATACATGTGATAGAAACAATCAAGCATCTCACTTGTAAGCACAAACAGTTTTAACTTCAGAATACTAAGCTAAGAACTGATAAGAAAGATAATAACATCTTCTACATGTATTTCTTATATTCTTCTTAAACTCAAAGTGTTGTTACTATTGACCATTGCTAAGTTTTCCAAAACCAAATAGATTTACTCAATGCTCCCAAAGTGGTACCAATACTTAACAACAAGATCAATCATATAATAGAGATTGCAAACTAAAATAAGATGTGCAATATGTAAATGATAAGGCTTCTCATTAATATTCCATAACGATAACTCACACCAAGGGATACATAGACAACCAACTAAAGGAGAGATACTTCCACACTGCAACCCATCTTATAAGATAACTTCCCTACTCATGATATGACACTACTTGATAGTAAAAAGTAAAAGGTAGTGATGATGTGATACCGCGGCACTCCCCCAAGCTTGGAACAAACCAAGGGGATGCCAATACCGATGATGAATTACTCCTTTGACGATGGTGGTGATGAGTTCCTCCCGCGCTTCTTACAGATCTCCTTCAGCTTCAACTTCCCAGCTTGGCAATTCTGCACTAAGACTCGAAGAGATTCATTGTTATCTGAAGTTGGCGGTGGCGATCTTGTGACGGGTATCGAATAATATTCCAGCAATCTACGGAGTCGGTAATTCTCCTCCTGGAGTATCTCCACTTCTCTTCTTAGAGCCCGATATTGATCACAAAACTCATCGGTAGTCCGTAGAACTTCTTCCAACGCAGGGAAAGAGTCAAGACCAAGAGCTGGTGGTAAGGGTCCCTGCAAGTTATGAGAGAAAGAACGTCGAGTGTCAACAGATCCCACCAAGATTTGCTTACTCCCAACAGCTTGTTGCTCTTGTTTTGACGACATCCTTTTCACTTCTTCCTTCGAAACCCCTTGCCCTTGTTGTCGGAGGCCATGGTGTTCTAGATCAAAGACAGATCCTGGCAGAAACAGCACAAAACAAAACACGTCGAGAAAACGATATACGGACCTCCAGGGGTCCGGGGGATTATATAGCAGGATTTTTTATGACAAACGGAAAGTACCAGGTCGAACCAGAGTCGGAAAGGGGCGACGAGGCGGCCAAACCACAGGGCGGCGCGGGCCCAGGCTAGGCCGCGCCGGCCTGTGGTGGCACGCCCTCGTGCGTCCTTTCCACTCCGTTTCGATCTCGTAATTTTTCATATTTTCCAAAAACAGCAAAAATATTGTTCGGAAAGTAAATTGCGAACTTTTCATTACCAATACTCGTTACCTATTCAAAGTCGGGTTCCGCGGATCGTCAATTTGACCTTTTATGAAAGCCTCCGGTGTTTCCACTTGAATAATATCAATATCAACATTATAAGAATCACCCGAGATATAATGCTTGAGTCTTTGCCCATTCACCACTTGCGTGGCATTGCCTTGGAGAGAACTAATTTTAATTGCTCCGGAACGATACACCTCCTCAACAACATATGGTCCTTCCCATTTTGAGAGTAATTTCCCTGCAAAGAGTCTGAGACGAGACCGATACAATATGACTTTATCCCCAATATTGAACTCTCTTTTGATAATCCTTCTATCATGCCATTTCTTAACTTTCTCTTTAAAGAGTTTAGCATTTTCATAAGCTTCACTTCTCCATTCATCTAGTGAGCTCAATTGCAATAACCTTTTGTCACCGGCTAGTTTAGGATCTTTATTTAGTTCTCTAACAGCCCAATAAGCTTTGTGCTCTAGTTCTAAAGGTAAATGACAAGCTTTTCCGTAAACCATTTTATAAGGTGACATTCCCATGGGGTTTTTATAAGCAGTTCTATAAGCCCATAGTGCATCCTTCAATTTACTAGCCCAATTCTTTCTAGATTTATTAACGGTCTTTCCCAAAATAGATTTAATTTCTCTATTTGATAATTCTACTTGACCACTAGTTTGAGGGTGATAAGCAGAAGCAATTCTATGATTAATACCATACCTAGCAAGAGTTTTTCTAAAACCTCCATGAATAAAATGAGAACCTCCATCTGTCATAATATATCTAGGAACTCCAAATCTAGGAAAAATAATATCTAAAAGCATTTTTAAAGAAGTTTCACCATCAACACTTTTTGTGGGTATAGCTTCTACCCATTTAGTAACATAATCAACATCAACAAGTATATGAGTGTTACCTTCTGAAGAGGGAAAAGGTCCCATGAAGTCAAATCCCCAACAATCAAATGGTTCAATAACAAGAGTATAATTCATAGGCATTTCATTGCGTCTAGAGATATTACCAACCCTTTGACATTCATCACAAGATAAAATAAACTTCCTTCCATCTTTGAAGAGAGTTGGCCAATAAAAACCTGATTGTAGAACCTTTTGTGCGGTTCTATCTCCGGCGTGATGTCCTCCATGAGCACTACCATGACATTTACTCAATATCTCTTGTTGTTCATATTCGGGAACACACCTTCGCAGAATACCATCCACTCCTTCTTTGTATAAGTGTGGGTCATCCCAGTAAATAATGCCTCAAGTCATAAAAGAATTTCCTCCTTTGCTGAGCTAAAAGGTTGGAGGCAAGTACTTGGAAACAATAAAGTTAGCATAATCAAGCATACCAAGGACTGTCTCGCGAGCTCACCTTTATTACAGCCAATTGTTCATTTGGAAAACTATCATTAACGAGAACGAGGATCATAAGCAATATTTTCCAATCTAGACAAATTATCAGCAACAGAATTATCAGCACCTTTCCTATCTACAATATGTAAATCAAATTCTTGCAAAAGAAGTACCCATCTAATAAGCCTTGGCTTAGCATCTTTCTTTGTCATAAGGTATCTAATTGCAGCATGATCAGTATGAATCGTAACTTTTGAATCAACAATATAAGATCTACACTTATCACAAGCAAAGACTACAGCTAACAACTCTTTTTCAGTTGTAGCATAATTTCTTTGAGCAGCATCAAGAGTTTTACTAGCATAATGAATAACATTCAGTTTTTTATCTACTCGCTGTCCAAGAACAGCGCCTACAGCAAAATCACTAGCATCACACATAATTTCAAATGGTAAGTTCCAAGCAGGAGGTTCAACTACAGGAGCAGTTGTTAAGGCTTTCTTTAGAGTTTCAAAAGCTTCCTTACAATCATCATCAAAAACAAAAGGTACATCTTTTTGAAGAAGATTAGTAAGAGGCTTTGAAATCTTGGAGAAATATTTTATAAATCTCCTATAAAACCCAGCATGACCAAGAACACTACGAATACCTTTAACATCCCTCGGATAGGGCATCTTCTCAATGGCTTCAACTTTAGCTCTATCAACTTCAATACCTCTCTCGGAAATTTTATGTCCCAATACAATTCCTTCATTAACCATAAAGTGACATTTCTCCCAATTAAGAACAAGGTTAGTTTCTTCACATCTCTCGCAAAACTTTATCGAGGTTTCGCAAGCAATTATCAAAAGAATTCCCATAGACAGTAAAAATCATCCATGAATACCTCCACAATACTCTCACAAAAGCCATGAAAAATAGCAGACATGCATCTTTGAAAAGTAGCAGGAGCATTACATAAACCAAAAGGCATACGCCTATAAGCATAAGTTCCGTAGGGACAAGTGAAAGTGGTTTTCTCTTGATCTTTAGTTTTAACAGCAATTTGTGAAAACCCATAATAACCATCAAGAAAACAAAAATGAGTATTTTTAGACAATCTTTCTAGCATTTGATCAATAAAAGGCAAAGGGTAATGATCTTTCTTAGTAACCTTATTAACTTTTCGAAAATCAATGCACATTCTATAACCTACGAGTACTCTTTGAGGTATGAGCTCATCATTATCATTAGGCACAACAGTCATTCCTCCTTTCTTAGGAACACAATGAACAGGACTAACCCATCTACTATCAGCAATAGGATATATAATACCAGCTTCAATTAGTCGTAATACCTTATTTCTTACCACATCCTTCATCTTAGGAATTAGACGATGCTGGGGTTCAACAACAGGCTTCGCATCATCTTCCATATTAATGGCGTGTTGGCAAATAGAGGGAGAAATCCCCTTCAAGTCATCAAGAGTGTAGCCAATAGCTCCTCGGTGTTTCTTCAGTATTTGCAATAATCTCTCTTCTTCAAACTCTGTAAGCTTAGAACTAATAATAACAGGATATATTTTCTTATCATCAATATGAGCATATTTAAGATTATCAGGCAAAGGCTTTAAATCAAAAATAGGGTCTTCCTTTGGTGGCGGTGTTGTACCCAAATCTTCCACCGGTAAATCATGCTTGAGAATAGGTTGGCGAAGAAAAATCTCCTCAAGCTCATCTCTTTCTTTCCTAAAAACTTCACTCTCGCTATTCTCCAAATGTTGCTGCAAAGGATTATTAGGAACAAGAACAATAGATGCACACTGCTCCATTTTAAAATCATCACTAGGCAAATCAGCTTTATAAGGAGTTTTGGTAAATTTAGAGAAGTTAAACTCATAAGATTCACCAGACAAATTTAGTCAAAATTTTCTCTTTCTTGCAATCTATAATATCTCCACAAGTATTTAGAAAAGGTCTACCAAAAATAATAGGACAATAACCACTAGCAGCAGAACCAAGTACCAAAAAGTCAGCAGGATATTTAATCTTACCACATAGAACTTCCACATCTCGAACAATACCAATTGGAGAAATTGTTTCTCTATTAGCCAGCTGAATAACCACATCAATATCTTCAAGTTCACAAGAACCAATTTCATGCATAATCTCCGTGTAAAGCTCATAAGGAATAGCACTAACACTTGCACCAATATCACATAAACCATAATAGCAATGATCACCAATTCTAACAGATAGCATAGGAACACTAACTTGTTTGGGTTTATTAGGATGTGAAACAATATTAGAAGCATCTTCACGGAAAATAATATGACCATCCTCCACATTTTCAGTCACAAGATCTTTAACTATTGCAACAACAGGTTCAACTTTTATTTGTTCTTCAGGTTCTATAGGTTTCTTTTCACTTTTATGAACCGCACTATTTATAACAGAGTACTCCTTCATTTTAGCAGGGAAAGGAGTTTTTTCAATATAAGCTTCAGGAATAACATGATCAGCTGTTTCAACTACAACACATTTATTAATAGATGAATCAATTTTATCTTTATACGGTTCATGATACTTGTCAAAATTCTTCTTAGGAAATTCATAATGAGAGGCAAAAGCTTTATAAAGATTTGCAACAACTTGAGAATCAAGACCATATGTAGCACTCATATTACGAAATTTATCAAGTATCCATAAAAGCTTCAATGCATTTATAATCATAAATTATACCCGATTCTCTATCCTTGTCGTTCTCCCAACCTTCAGTATTTTCTTGGATCCGATCAAGAAGGTCCCTTTTAAACTCTTCTTTGTTGCGTGTAAATGATCCGAACAAGAAGTATCCAAGCAAGGTCTTGTCTTGAAAAGAAAGTCTTGCATAGAAATTATCAATAATAACATTACCAGGAAGCTCATGAATGGGGCATTTGAGCATTAAAGACTTCAATCTCCCCCAAGCTTGGGCAATACTTTCTCCATCATGAGGCCAGAAATTATATATGCGGTTCCGATCCTTGTGAATTTCACTTGGAGGATAGAACTTAGAATAAAACCGGGGCACAATATCATTCCATTCAAGAGAATCCCCATTATCCAGTAATTTATACCAATGCGCCGCTTTACCAGACAACGATATAGAGAATAGTTTCTTTCTTACTTCATTCATAGCAATACCTGCACATTTGAATAACCCGCATAATTCATGCAAAAACCAGTAAATGATCACCAGGATGGACAGTTCCATCCCCTTCATAGCGGTTATCCATAACACGTTCAATAATTTTCATAGGTATTTTATATGGTATCACTTCCTCACCTGGCGCCTCATCCACTACCGTTGCAGTAGTAGTAGATTTCTTAAATAAAAATTGAAGAGAAGATCTCTCCATAATGACTTATAGCAGCAGGCAGAAATAAAATCAGCACAAACAGTAAAGGTTTTCCTTACCAATTCCACTTACCAATAGCGCTTCACTCCCCGGCAACGGCGCCAGAAAATAGTCTTGATGACCCACAAGTATAGGGGGTGTATAGTAGTATCTTCGATAAGTAAGAGTGTCGAACCCAACGAGGAGCAGAAGGTGTTGACACGCAGTTTCGATGAAGGATTCACTGTAAATGCTCACAGACAAGTATTCGTGGGGTTTTAGTATAACAGTATGAATAAAGTACAAGTAAGTAAAATGCGAGAGAAATAATTGCAGCGAGTGGCCCAATCCTTTTTAGCACAAAGGACAAGCCGGTTTGTTTACTTATAATGACCAAACGTTCTTGAGGACACACGGGATTTTAGTCTAGTGCTTTCGCTACATACAATCTGTTTAATCTTCATTGTTTTGATAAGTGTTGTGTGGGTAAACCTATGCTAATGTACCGCCCTTCCTAGGACTAATACATACTTGTGATTATACCCCTTGCAAGCATCCTCAACTACAAGAAAGTAATTAAGATAAATCTAACCACAGCCTTAAACTCTGAGATCCTGCGATCCCTCCTGCATCGATATACCAACGGGGGCTTAGGTTTCGTCACTCCGGCAACCCCGCAATTGGCAAACGAGTACAAGATGCATTCCCCTAGGCCCATAAAGGTGAAGTGTCGTGTAGTCGACGTTCACACGACACCACTAGAAGAATAACACCACAACTTAAATATCATAACATTGAATATTACTCAACCATACTTCACTACTAACATTTAGACTTCACCCATGTCCTCAAGAACTAAACGAACTACTCACGAGACATCATATGGAACATGATCAGAGGTGATATGATAATGAATAACAATCTGAACATAAACCTTGGTTCAACGGTTTCACTCAATAGCATCAATAACAAGTAGAAATCAACACCGGGAGAGTTTCCCCTATCAAACAATCAAGATCAAACCCAAATTGCTACAGCGGTGATGAGGTGCAGCGGTGGAGACGGCGGTGATGATGATGAAGATGATGGTGATGGTGATGGAGATGATGTCCAGCTCGATGATGGTGACGATGGCGTCGATTTCCCCCTCCGGGAGGGAATTTCCCCGGCGGATTCCTGCCCGCCGAAGAGCTCTTTTCTCTCTGGTGTTCTCCGCCCCGCGAGGCGGCCGTAACCCTTCGTGAGGATCCCTCCGTGGCTTAGGTTTTCGGGACGAAGAGTTTCGCGAAGAAAAGGAGGCGAAAGGGGCCGTGGGGCCCCCACACCACATGGTGGCGCGGCCAGTGCCATGGGCCGCGCCGGCCCGTGGTCCGGCCCCACCTTGGGTCTTCTCGGCTCCCCTTCCGGCTTTCTCCGTCATCCGGAAAAATAGGATTTTTGGTGTAATTTCCTTCCACAGCTTGATCTTCCGAAATATTGCATCCCGACGGTGCTTTTTCTAGCAGTAATCCTCGGCTCCGGTGCGCGATCTCCAAATAATCATGAAACATGCAAAATAGATGAAATAACATAAGTATTGTGTCCCAATATGAAATATATCAATGAATAACAGCAAAATATGATATAAAATAGTGATGCAAATTGGATGTATCAACCACCGAAACATAGTTTGAGTGGCGTCACCAAAAGACGTATTTTTCATGTTTTCTGCCCATTTTCGTGGGCTACAACACACAGTTTTCGGTTCCCCGAACAATTTCTAGTGATCCTGACGACCGAAACATCATTTGAGTGGCGTCGCCAAAACACATATTTTTTCATGTTTTCTGCCAATTTCCATGGGCTATAGCGTACATTTTTCGGTTCCCGATATGATTTCCAGCGATCGTAACCACTGATACATGATTTGACTGGCTTCACGAAAACTCATGTTTTTCATGTTTTCTGTCTCCATTCTTGTGGGCTATAACGCACGTTTTTTGGTATCCTGGATGATTTCCAGCGACCGTGACCACCGATACAGGGTTTGAGGGGCATCGCCAAAACTCGCCTTTTTTATGTTTTCTGCCCATTTTTATGGGCTATAACACACATTTTTCGGTTCCCCGGACAATTTCTAGTGATCATGACCACCGAAACATCGTTTGAGTGGAGTCGCCAAAACACGTATTTTTCATGTTTTCTGCCCATTTCCATGGGCTTTAGCGTACATTTTTTTGGTCCCGGTACGATTTCCAGCGATAGTTACCACCGATACATGGTTTGACTGGCTTTATGAAAACTCGTGTTTTTCATATTTTCTTCCTCCATTTTCGTGGGCTATAACGCACATTTTTTGATTCCTGGGACGATTTCCAGCGACCATGGCCACCGATACAGGGTTTGAGGGGCATCGCCAAAACTCAGCTTTTTCATGTTTTCTGCCCATTTTCGTGGGCTATAGCGCATAGTTTTTGGTGCCCCAGACAAATTCTATTGATCATGAACACATAAACATCATTTGAGTGGCGTCGCCAAAACACATACTCCCTCCGGTCCTATTTAATTGACTCGGATTTAGTACAAAGTTGTCATCCATTTTCATGGGCTATAGCGCACAATATTTGGTTCCCGGTAAGATTTCCATTGATCGTAACGACCGATACATGGTTTGTCTGGCTTCACAAAACTCGTGTTTTTCATGTTTTCTGCCTCCATTTTCGTGGGCTATAACACATATTTTTCATGTTTTCTGCCCATTTCTATGGGCTATAGCGTACATTTTTTTGGTTCTCGGTAGGATTTCCAGCGATCGTAACCACCGATACATAGTTTGACTGTCTTCACGAAAACTCGTGTTTTTCATGTTTTCTGCCTCCATTTTCGTGGGCTATAATACACATTTTTTGGTAACCGGGATGATTTCCAAGGACTGTGACCACCGATACAGGGATTGAGGGGCATCGCCAAAACTCTCCCTTTTCATGTTTTCTGCCCATTTTCTGTGGGTTATAGCGCATAATTTCCGGTTCCCTGGACAATTTCTAGTGATCATGACCACCGAAATATCATTTGAGTGGCGTCGCTAAAACACGTATTTTTCATGTTTCATGCCCATTTTCATGGGCTATAACGCACATTTTTCGGTTCTCGGTACGATTTCCAGTGATCGTAATGACCAATACATGGTTTGACTGGCAACGCCAAAACTCGCCTTTTTCATGTTTTCTCCCTCCATTTTCGTGGGCTATAGCGCACATTTTTTGGTTTCCGGGTCGATTTCCAGTGACCGTGACCACAGATACAGGGTTTGAGGGGCATCACGAAAAGTCGCCATTTTCATGTTTTCTGCCTATTTTCGTGGGCTATAGCTCAATTTTACGGTTCCCGGGTCGATTTCCAGTGACCGTGACCACAGATACAGGATTTGAGTGGTGTCGCCAAAACACGTTTTTTCATGTTTTCTACCCATTTCCATGGGCTATAGCGTACATTTTCAGTTCCCGTTACGATTTCCAGCGATCGAAACCACCGATACATGGTTTGCCTGGCTTCACGAAAACTCATGTTTTTCATGTTTTCTGCCTCCATTTTCGTGGGTTCTAACGCACATTTTTCGGTTCCTGGGTCTAATATAGGATTTTAGGGGTATCGTCAAAACACGCCATTTTCATGTTTTCTGCCCGTTTTCTGCCCATTTTCTTGGGCTATAGCGCATAGTTTTCGGTTCCGCAGACAATTTCTAGTGATAATGACCACCGAAACATCGTTTGAGTGGCGTCGCCAAAACACGTATTTTTTCATGTTTTGTACCGATTTTCTTGGGCTATAGCATAAATTTTTCGGTTCCCGGTACGATTTCCAGCGATAGTAACCACCGATACATGGTTTGACTGGCTTCTCAAAAACTCGTGTTTTTCTTGTTTTCTGCCTCCATTTTCGTGGGCTATAACGCACATTTTTCGGTTCCTGGGACGATTTTCAGTGACCTTGACCACCGATACAGGGTTTGAGGGGCATCGCAAAAACTCGCCTTTTTCATGTTGTCTGCTTTTTTTTGTGGGCTATAGCGCCCAGTTTTCTGTTCCCCGGACAATTTCTAGTGATCGTGAGCACCGAAACATCGTTTGAGTGGCATCACCAAAACACATATTTTTCATGTTTTCTGCCCAATTCCATGGGCTATAGCGTACATTTTTTGGTTCCCGGTAGGATTTCCAGCGATCATAACCATCGATACAGGGTTTGAGAGGCATCGCCAAAACTCGGCTTTTTCATGTTTGATGCCCATTTTCGTGGGCTATAGCGCATAGTTTTCGGTTCCCTAGATAATTTCTTGTGATCATGACCACCGAAACATAGTTTGAGTGGCGTCACCAAAAGACGTATTTTTCATGTTTTCTGCCCATTTTCGTGGGCTACAACACACAGTTTTCGGTTCCCCGAACAATTTCTAGTAATCATGACCACCAAAATATTGTTTGAGTGGTGTCGCCAAAACACGTATTTTTCATGTTTTCTGCCCATTTCCATGGGCTGTAGCGTATATGTTTCCAGTTCCCGTTATAATTTCCAGCGATCGAAACCACCGATACATAGTTTGACTGGCTTCACGAAAACTCGTGTTTTTCATGTGTTCTGCCTCCATTTTAGTGGGCTATAGTGCGCATTTTTCGGTTCCTGGGACGATTTCCAGCGACCGTGCACACCGATACAGGATTTTAGGGGCATCGCCAAACTCGTCATTTTCATGTTTCTGCCCATTTTCTTGGGCTATAACGCATAGTTTTCGGTTCCCCAGACAATTTCGAGTGATCATGACCACCGATACATCATTTGAGTGGCGTCGCCAAAACACATATGTTTTCAAGTTTTCTACCCACTTCCATGGGCTATAGCGTAAATTTTTGGTTCCCGGTACGATTTCCAGCGACAGTAACCACCGATACATGGTTTGACTCGCTTCTCGAAAACTCGTGTTTTTCTTGTTTTCTGCCTCCATTTTCGTGGGCTATAACACACATTTTTTTGGTTTCTGTGACGATTTCCAGTGACCTTGACCACCGATACAGGGTTTGAGGGGCATCGCAAAAACTCGCCTTGTTCATGTTGTCTGCTTTTTTTTGTGGGCTATAGCGCACAGTTTTCTGTTCCCCGGACAATTTCTAGTGACCGTGACCTCCGAAACATCGTTTGAGTGGCATCACCAAAACACATATTTTTCATGTTTTCTGCCCAATTCCATGGGCTACCGATACAGGGTTTAAGAGGCATCGCCAAAACTCGCCTTTTTCATGTTTGATGCCCATTTTTTTGGGTTATAGCGCATAGTTTTCGGTTCCCTAGACAATTTCTAGTGATCATGACTACAGAAACATAGTTTGAATGGCGTCACCAAAAGACGTATTTTTCATGTTTTCTGCCCATTTTCGTGGGCTACAACGCAAAGTTTTCGGTTCCCCGAACAATTTCTAGTGATCCTGACCACCGAAACATCATTTGAGTGGCGTCGCCAAAACACATATTTTTCATATTTTCTTCCCATTTTCATGGTCTATAGCGTACATTTTTCAGTACAATTTCAAGCGATCGTAACCACCGATACATGATTTGACTGTCTTCACGAAAACTCGTGTTTTTCATGTTTTTTGTCTCCATTTTCGTGGGCTATAACACACATTTTTTGGTACCCGGGATGATTTCCAGCGATCGTGAGCATTGATATAGGGTTTGAGGGGCATCGCCAAAACTCGCCTTTTTCTAGTTTTCGGCCCATTTTTATGGGCTATAGCACACATTTTTCGGTTTCCCGGACAATTTCTAGTAATCGTGACCACCAAAACATCGTTTGAGTGGCGTCGCCAAAACACGTATTTTTCATGTTTTGTGCCCATTTCCATGGGCTATGGCGTACATTTTTCGGTTCCCGGTACGATTTCCAGAGATAGTAACCACCGATACATGGTTTGACCGGCTTTTATGAAAACTCGTATTTTTCATGTTTTCTGCCTCCATTTTCGTGGGCTATAACGCACATTTTTTTGATTCCTGGGACGATTTCCAGCGACCAACCACCGATACAGGGTTTGAGGGGCATCGCCAAAACTAGGCTTTTTCATGTTTTCTGCCCATTTTTGTGGGCTATAGAGCATAGTTTTTGGTTCCCCAGACAAATTCTCGTTATCATGACCACATAAACATCATTTGAGTGGCGTCGCCAAAACACATATTTTTCATGTTTTCTTCCCATTTTCATGGGCTATAGCGCACAATTGTTGGTTCCCGGTACGATTTCTATTGATCGTAATGATCGATACATGGTTTGTCTGGCTTCACCAAAACTCGTGTTTTTCATGTTTTCTACCTCCATATTCATGGGCTATAACGCACATTTTTCGGTAACCGGGATGATTTCCAGCGACTATGACCACCGATACAGGGATTGAGGGGCATCGCCAAAACTCTCCCTTTTCATGTTTTCTACCCATTTTCGTGGGCGATATAGCGCACAATTTCCAGTTCCCTAGACAATTTCTAGTGATCATGACCACCGAAACATAGTTTAAGTGGCGTCGCCAAAAGAAATAATTTTCATGTTTTCTGCCCATTTTCGTGGGCTACAACACACAGTTTTCGGTTCCCCGAACAATTTCTAGTAATCCTGACCACCGAAACATCATTTGAGTGGCGTCGCCAAAACACATATTTTTCATGTTTTCTACCTCCCTTTTCGTGGGCTATAGTGCACATTTTTGGTTCCAGGGACGATTTCCAGTGACCGTGACCACCGATACAGGGTTTGAGGGGCATCGCCAAAACTCGCATTTTTCATGTTTTTTGCCTATTTTCGTGGGCTATAGCGCACAGTTCTCGGTTCCCCGGACAATTTCTAGTAATCATGACCACCAAAATATTGTTTGAGTGGTGTCGCCAAAACACGTATTTTTCATGTTTTCTGCCAATTTCCATGGGCTGTAGCGTATATGTTTCCAGTTCCCGTTATGATTTCCAGCGATCGAAACCACCGATACATAGTTTGACTGGCTTCACGAAAACTCGTGTTTTTCATGTGTTCTGCCTTCATTTCAGTGGGCTATAGTGCGCATTTTTCGGTTCCTGGGACGATTTCCAGCGACCGTCCACACCGATACAGGATTTTAGGGGCATTGCCAAACTCCTCATTTTCATGTTTCTGCCCATTTTCTTGGGCTATAACGCATAGTTTTCGGTTCCCCAGACAATTTCTAGTGATCATGACCACCGATACATTATTTGAGTGGCGTCGCCAAAACACATATTTTTTCAAGTTTTCTACCCATTTCCATGGGCTATAGCGTAAATTTTTGGTTCCCGGTACGATTTCCAGCGATAGTAACCACCGATACATGGTTTGACTCGCTTCTCGAAAACTCGTGTTTTTCTTGTTTTCTGCCTCCATTTTCGTGGGCTATAACGCACATTTTTCGGTTCCTGTGACGATTTCCAGTGACCTTGACCACCGATACAGGGTTTGAGGGGCATCGCAAAAACTCGCCTTTTTCATGTTGCCTGCTTTTTTTTGTGGGCTATACCGCACAGCTTTCTGTTCCCCAGACAATTTCTAGTGATCGTGACCACCGAAACATCGTTTGAGTGGCATCACCAAAACACATATTTTTCATGTTGTCTGCCCAATTCCCTGGGCTATAGCGTACATTTTTCGGTTCCTGGCACGATCTCCAGTGACCATGAACACCGATACAGGATTTTAGGGGCATCGCCAAAACTCGTAATTTTCATGTTTCTGCCCATTTTCTTGGGCTATAGCGCATAGTTTTTGGTTCCCCAGAAAATTTCTAGTGATCACGACCACCGAAACATTGTTTGAGTGGCGTCGCCAAAACACATATTTTTTCAAGTTTTCTACCCATTTCCATGGGCTATAGCTTAAATTTTTCGGTTCCCGGTACGATTTCCAGCGATAGTAACCACCGATACATGGTTTGACTCGCTTCTCGAAAACTCGTGTTTTTCATGTTTTCTGCCTCCATTTTCGTGGGCTATAAAGCACATTTTTCGGTTCCTGTGATGATTTCCAGTGACCTTGACCACCGATACAGGGTTTGAGGGGCATCGCAAAAACACGCCTTTTTCATGTTGTCTGCTTTTTTTGTGGGCTATAGCGCACAGTTTTCTGTTCCCCGGACAATTTCTAGTGATCGTGACCACCGAAACATCGTTTGAGTGGCATCACCAAAACACATATTTTTCATGTTGTCTGCCCAATTCCCTGGGCTACAGCGTACATTTTTCGGTTCCCGGTAGGATTGCCAGCGATCGTAACCACCGATACAGGGTTTGAGAGGCATCGCCAAAACTCGCCTTTTTCATGTTTGATACCCATTTTCGTGGGCTATAGCGCATAGTTTTCGGTTCCCTAGAAAATTTCTAGTGATCATGACCACCGAAACATAGTTTGAGTGGCGTCACCAAAAGACGTATATTTCATGTTTTCTGCCCATTTTCGTGGGCTACAACACACAATTTTCGGTTCCCCGAACAATTTCTAGTGATCCTGACCACCGAAACATCATTTGAGTGGCGTCGCCAAAACACATATTTTTCA
The DNA here is from genome assembly GCF_022539505.1 of Lolium rigidum. Taxonomy (NCBI): domain Eukaryota; kingdom Viridiplantae; phylum Streptophyta; class Magnoliopsida; order Poales; family Poaceae; genus Lolium; species Lolium rigidum. Next base: position 136,995 of record NW_025900881.1, on the reverse strand, counting down.
TGTTTTCTGCCCATTTTCATGGTCTATAGCGTACATTTTTCGGTTCCCGGTACAATTTCCAGCGATCGTAACCACCGATACATGATTTGACTGTCTTCACGAAAACTCGTGTTTTTCATGTTTTTTGTCTCCATTTTCTTGGGCTATAACACACATTTTTTGGTACCCGGGATGATTTCCAGCGACCGTGAGCACTGATATAGGGTTTGAGGGGCATCGCCAAAACTCGCCTTTTTCATGTTTTCGGCCCATTTTTATGGGCTAGAGCACACATTTTTCGGGTTCCCGGACAATTTCTAGTGGTCGTGACAACCAAAACATCGTTTGAGTGGCGTCGCCAAAACACATATTTTTCATGTTTTGTGCCCATTTCCATGGGCTATAGCGTACATTTTTCGGTTCCCGGTACGATTTCCAGCGAAAGTAACCACCGATACATGGTTTGACCGGCTTTATGAAAACTCGTATTTTTCATGTTTTCTGCCTCCATTTTCGTGGGCTATAACGCACATTTTTTTAATTCCTGGGACGATTTCCAGCGACCAACCATCGATACAGGGTTTGAGGGGCATCACCAAAACTAGGCTTTTTCATTTTTTCTGCCCATGTTTGTGGGCTATAGAGCATAGTTTTTGGTTCCCCAGACAAATTCTAGTGATCATGACCACATAAACATCATTTGAGTGGCGTCGCCAAAACACGTATTCTTCATGTTTTCTTCCCATTTTCATGGGCAATAGCGCACAATTGTTGGTTCCCGGTACGATTTCTATTGATTGTAATGACCGATACATGGTTTGTCTGGCTTCACCAAAACTTGTGTTTTTCATGTTTTCTGCCTCCATTTCCGTGGGCTATAACGCACATTTTTCGGTAACCGGGATGATTTCCAGCGACTATGACCACCGATACAGGGATTGAGGGGCATCGCCAAAACTCTCCCTTTTCATGTTTTCTGCCCATTTTCGTCGGCTATAGTGCACAATTTCCAGTTCCCTGGACAATTTCTAGTGATCATGACCACCGAAACATAGTTTAAGTGGCGTCGCCAAAAGACGTATTTTTCATGTTTTCTGCCCATTTTCGTGGGCTACAACACACATATTTCGGTTCCCCGAACAATTTCAATAATCCTGACCACCGAAACATCATTTGAGTGGCGTCGCCAAAACACATATTTTTGATGTTTTCTGCCCATTTTCATGGTCTATAGCGTACAGTTTTCGGTACAATTTCCAGCGATCGTAACCACCGATACATGATTTGACTGTCTTCACGAAAACTCGTGCTTTTCATGTTTTTTGTCTCCATTTTCGTGGGCTATAACACACATTTTTTGGTACCCGGGATGATTTCCAGCGACCGTGAGCACTGATATAGGGTTTGAGGGGCATCGCCAAAACTCGCCTTTTTCAAGTTTTCGGCCCATTTTTATTGTCTATAGCACACATTTTTCGGTTTCCCGGACAATTTCTAGTGATCGTGAACACCAAAACATCGTTTGAGTGGCGTCGCCAAAACACGTATTTTTCATGTTTTGTGCCCATTTCCATGGGCTATAGCGTACATTTTTTGGTTCCCGGTACGATTTCCAGCGATAGTAACCACCGATACATGGTTTGACCGGCTTTTATGAAAACTCGTATTTTTCATGTTTTCTGCCTCCATTTTCGTGGGCTATAACGCACATTTTTTGATTCCTGGGACGATTTCCAGTGACCAACCACCGATACAGGGTGTGAGGGGCATCGCCAAAACTAGGCTTTTTCATGTTTTCTGCCCATTTTTGTGGGCTATAGAGCATAGTTTTTGGTTCCCCAGACAAATTCTAGTGATCATGACCACATAAACATCATTTGAGTGGCGTCACCAAAACACGTATTTTTAATGTTTTCTTCCCATTTTCATGGGCTATAGCGCACAATTGTTGGTTCACGATTTCTATTGATCGTAACGACCGATACATGGTTTGTCTGGCTTCACCAAAACTCGTGTTTTTCATGTTTTCTGCCTCCATTTTCGTGGGCTATAACGCACATTTTTCGGTAACCGGGATGATTTCCAGCGACTATGAGCACCGATACAGGGATTGAGGGGCATCGCCAAAACTCTCCCTTTTCATGTTTTCTGCCCATTTTCATCGGCTATAGCGCACAATTTCCAGTTCCCTGGACAATTTCTAGTGATCATGACCACCGAAACATAGTTTAAGTGGCGTCGCCAAAAGACGTATTTTTCATGTTTTCTGCCCATTTTCGTGGGCTACAACACACAGTTTTCGGTTCCCCGAACACTTTCTAATAATCCTGACCACCGAAACATCATTTGAGTGGCGTCGCCAAAACACATATTTTTCATGTTTTCTGCCTCCCTTTTCGTGGGCTATAGTGCACATTTTTGGTTCCAGGGACGATTTCTAGTGACCGTGACCACCGATATAGGGTTTGAGGGGCATCGCCAGAACTCGCATTTTTCATGTTTTTTGCCTATTTTTGTGGGCTATAGCGCACAGTTCTCGGTTCCCCGGACAATTTCTAGTAATCATGACCACCAAAATATTGTTTTGAGTGGTGTCGCCAAAACACGTATTTTTCATGTTTTCTGCCCATTTCCATGGGCTGTAGCGTATATGTTTCTAGTTCCCGTTATGATTTCCAGCGATCGAAACCACCGATACATAGTTTGACTGGCTTCACGAAAACTCGTGTTTTCCATGTGTTCTGCCTCCATTTTAGTAGGCTATAGTGCGCATTTTTCGGTTCCTGGGACGATTTCCAGCGACCGTGAACACCGATACAGGATTTTAGGGGCATCGCCAAACTCGTCATTTTCATGTTTCTGCCCATTTTCTTGGGCTATAACGCATAGTTTTCGGTTCCCCAGACAATTTCTAGTGATCATGACCACCTATACATCATTTGAGTGGCGTCGCCAAAACACATATTTTTTCAAGTTTTCTACCCATTTCCATGGGCTATAGCGTAATTTTTTGGTTCCCGGTACGATTTCCAGCGATAGTAACCACCGATACATGGTTTGACTCGCTTCTCGAAAACTCGTGTTTTTCTTGTTTTCTGCCTCCATTTTCGTGGGCTATAACGCACATTTTTCGGTTCCTGTGACGATTTCCAGTGACCTTGACCACCGATACAGGGTTTGAGTGGCATCGCAAAAACACACCTTTTTCATGTTGTCTGCGTTTTTTTGTGGGCTATAGCGCACAGTTTTCTGTTCCCCGGACAATTTCTAGTGATCGTGACCACCGAAACATCGTTTGAGTAGCATCACCAAAACACATATTTTTCATGTTGTCTGCCCAATTCCATGGGCTATAGCGTACATTTTTCGGTTCCTGGTAGGATTTTCAGCGATCGTAACCACCGATACAGGGTTTGAGAGGCATCGCCAAAGCTCGCCTTTTTCATGTTTGATGCCCATTTTCGTGGGCTATAGCGCATAGTTTTCGGTTCCCTAGAAAATTTCTAGTGATCATGACCACCGAAACATAGTTTGAGTGGCGTCACCAAAAGACGTATTTTTCATGTTTTCTGCCCATTTTCGTGGGCTACAACACACGCTTTCGGTTCCCGAACAATTTCTAGTGATCCCGACCACCGAAACATCATTTGAGTGGCGTCGCCAAAACACATATTTTTCATGTTTTCTCGCCCATTTTCATGGTCTATAGCGTACATTTTTCGGTTCCCGGTACAATTTCCAGCCGATCGTAACCACCGATACATGATTTGACTGTCTTCACGAAAACTCGTGTTTTTCATGTTTTTTGTCTCCATTTTCGTGGGCTATAACACACATTTTTTGGTACCCGGGATGATTTCCAACGACCGTGAGCACTGATATAGGGTTTGAGGGGCATCGCCAAAACTCGCCTTTTTCATGTTTACGGCCCATTTTTATGGGCTATAGCACACATTTTTCGGTTTCCCGGACAATTTCTAGTGATCGTGACCACCAATACATCGTTTGAGTGGCGTCGCCAAAACACGTATTTTTCATGTTTTGTGCCCATTTCCATGGGCTATAGCGTACATTTTTCGGTTCCCAGTACGATTTCCAGCGATAGTAACCACCGATACATGGTTTGACCGGCTTTATGAAAACTCATTGATACGTCCAAAACGTATCTACTTTCCCAAACACTTTTGCTATTGTTTTGCCTCTAATTTGTGTATTTTGGATGCAACTAACACGGACTAACGTTGTTTTCAGCAGAACTGTTCTGGTGTCTCATTTCTGTGCAGAAATCCAACTTTCAGGAAAATCCTCAGAATTTATGCAGAAGGTCCTATTTTCCCAGAATATTGGCGGAGCCGAAGGGCGAGCCAGGTGGGGGCCCGAGGGCCCCACACACTAGGCCGGCGCGGCCCGGAGGGGCCCGCGCGGCCCTAGTGTGTGGCGGCCTCGGCTGGCCCCCGACGCCCTCCTTCGGACTACTTATTGCCTTCGACCTAAAAACGCATGGGAGGAAGTCGAAGTCGCCAGAAACCCTCCAGAACGCCGCCACATCGCGAAACTCCATCTCGGGAGCCAGAAGTCTCCGTTCTGGCACTCCGCCGGGACGGGGAATTGGAGGAGATCATCGCCACCATCACCACCGACGCCTCTCCATCGACCAGCCATGTTTCCCCCATCCATGTGTGAGTAATTCCCCCGCTGTAGGCTGAAGGGGATGGTAGGGATTGGATGAGATTGGTCATGTAATAATATAAGATTGTTAGGGCATAGTGCCTAGTGTCCGTAATTGGTACTTTGATGATATTGTTGCAACTTGTTATGCTTAATGCTTGTCACTAGGGCCCTTGTGCCATGATCTTAGATCTGAACATGTTATTATTTCATCATGATATTCATTGTTTATGGTCTTACCTGCAAGTTGTATACACATGTCGCTGTCCGGAACCAATGGCCCCGAAGTGACAGAAATCGGGACAACCGGAGGGGATGGTAGTGATGTGAGGATAACATGTGTTCACGGAGTGTTAATGCTTTGCTCCGGTACTCTATTAAAAGGAGTACCTTAATATCCAATAGATTCCCTTGAGGCCCGGATGCCATCGGGCTGGTAGGACAAAAGATGTTGTGCAAGTTTCTCATTGCGAGCACGTACGACTATAATTGGAACACATGCCTATTGATTGCTTTGTACTTGGACACCGTTTTATTATTATCCGCAAATGCCCCGCTTGATTGTTACATGAGTTTCTCTCATCCATGCAATGCCTCGTTATCCGTCCCCGTGCCTACGATATTTTAATCCTGCTCGTTTACTATAATCACTACCGCTGTCTCTCGTTACTCTGTCGTCGTTATTCCACTACCGCTATCGCTATAAAACTATTACTATCGATAAACTCTTGCGAGCAAGTCTCTTTCCGTGTGCAGCTGAATTGACAACTCCGTCGTTAAGGCTTTCAAGTATTCTTTGTCTCCCCTTGTGTCGAATCAATAAATTGGGTTTTACTACCCACAAAGACTCGCTGCGATCCCCTATACTTGTGGGTTATCAAGATCATGTTTTCGGCGCCGTTACCGGGGAGCATAGCTTTATTTGGAAGTTCACTTGGATTGATATTGTTCGCTGCAAATTCTCCATCATGGGTAAACCTCGCGATCCTAAAGTCGCCATATTACCATCCACTACAAGAAAAGGTACAACTCTGAGTAACTCTGCTACTCTTGATTCGCCATCTGTGATAAGTCGACTTGTTTCACCGCCACAAGCTTCACTTGCTGGTACTTCTGCTGAATCTGAAAACTCTCATAATATTGATAATGTTTCTGCTATGCTTGATGATAGTGGTTCATTGGGATCCTTTCTAGATGCTACAATTGCTAGGTCTAGACAAATTGAAAATACTGAAACTCCTAATGCTATTACACCTATTAATTCACCTGAACTTGATTATTCTAGTGATGATCCTGATGAAGATTATGTGGAGCTTAATGATGATTTTATTACTAGATGCAATAATGCTACTGCTGATGCAAGCAAAATTAAAAAGTTTCTCACACAATATACTGTTATACATAAGTTATCTCCTGATCCTAAATTTCACACATCTCCTATATGCATTAAGGATAAAGATTATGATTTTTCTCTTGATTTATCTCATATAGCTATTGTAGAGAAAGCACCCTTTTGTGGTACTGAAAAAGAAAGTGCTGTAGAACACATGATTGAACTTTCTTCTATGAGTAGCTTGTTTTCTGATGATGTCAAGATGCGTACTTGTTTTGTCGCTAAATTTTTTCCTTTCTCATTAAAGGGTGATGCTAAAACTTGGTATAATAATTTGCCTCCTGGTTCTATTAAAAGTCCAACTGATTTGCGTGATGTTTTCTTTCGAAAATACTTTCCTGCTAGTGCTCAACATGTTGCTTTACGTGAAAATTTATAGATTTTACCAGGGAGATGAAGAGAAATTGCCCGAGGCTTGGGCAAGATTTTGTTCTCTTATCGTAGCTCGACTCTGGACATGATTTAGAAAATAATGATCTACTTGATATATTTTATAGTGGACTAACCATTGAGTCTAGGGCATATTTGGATAGTTGTGCTGGTTGTGTTTTCGAGAAAAGAACTCCGGCACGAAGCTCGAAGAATTATTGGCTAAAATAGGCCGGAATCATTATGATTGGACTACGCCTGAACCAATTCCAACGCCAATATTGAAGAAGAGGGGTTTAATTAAATTGAATGATGAAGATATGAGGGAAGCCAAGAAGTCTCTCAAGGAGAAAGGTATTAAATCGAAGATGTGAAGAATCTACCTCCCATAGAAGATATATGTGAGATAATTCCCCCTTCATCCATGATTGAGGTAAACTCCCTTCAGCGCTTTACTAGGGAAGATATTTCGTATTCAAAACCTCCTGCGCAATGCTTAGATGAGTTTGATAATTATATTGTTAAGCGAGAAAATTTTAATATGAGAGTAGATAATCATCTAATGGAAAATTCTCAAGCTATTAGCAATTTGCATGATATTGTGGAGAGAACCTCCAATGATGTTAAGATGCTTGTTAAACATTTTCAAATGGTTCAAACTCAAATTGATCAACTCACTAAAGTGCAAAATGACTTATTAAAAAATAATTCTAAAGAGAAACATGCTTATGAAGTAACAACTAGAGGTGGTGTCTCTACCCAGGAACCTCTATATCCTGAAGGGCATCCCAAAAGAATTGAACAAGATTCTCAACGCATTGAACCTAGTGCTCCTTCTAAGAAAAAGAAGAAGAAACATAAAAATGTTGTAGAATCCTCCGAGCCCGTTAATGATCCTAATAGTATTTCTATTTCGATGCTGAAACCGAAAGTGGTAATGAACATGATAAAGATAATGATAAGAATGATGTTTCTGATAAAGAAGAAGTTGAAGATGAACCTGAAAAGCAAGATAAAAATAAAAAGTATACTAAAGAAGATTTTATTGCTAAGAAACATGGTAATGAAAGGGAACCTTGGGCGCAAAAGCAAATGCCTTTTCCTGCTAAGAAACTAAAATCAAAGGAAGAAGAACACTATAATAAATTTTGTGATTGGATGAAACCTTTATTCTTGCAAATCCCTTTGATCGATGCTATTAAATTGCCTCCTTATTCAAAGTATATGAAAGATATTGTTACTAACAAAAGGAAAATCCCCAATGAGGAAATTTCCACTATGCTTGCTAATTACTCTTTCAATGGCAAAGTTCCAAAGAAGTTGGGCGACCCAGGTATACCTACTATTCCTTGTTCTATTAAGAATAATTATGTTAAAACTCGCTCTATGTGACTTGGGAGCCGGTGTTAGTGTTATGCCTTTTTCTCTTTATAAGAGACTTTACTTAGATAAGTTGATACCTACTCGATATATCTTTGCAAATGGCTGATAAATCTACTGCTATTCCTGTTGGTATATGTGAGGATGTTCCTGTTCAAGTTACTAATAACTGCTTGATATTAACTGATTTTGTGGTGTTGGAAATGCCTGAAGATGATAATATGTCTATTATTCTTGGGAGACCTTTTCTTAACACCGCAGGGGCTGTTATTGATTGCAATAAAGGAAAGATTACTTTCAATGTTGATGATAGAGAGCACACCGTCTATTTCCCCAAGAGGATTGATAAAGTATGTGGAGTTAATACTATTTCTAATGTGAGAACTATCAAAGTTGGAACTATCGATTGTCCTATATATGAGCCTAAAGAAGGATATCAAAATCTTATGATTGGATCCATATCAATACAATTCAAGGTAACATGATTGATTTGAGGTTTATTTCTTCTTATGCTATGTAAAATTTATTTGGTGGCAAGACTTGATCAACCTTGTTAACAAATACTTTTTATATGCATAGAGGAGGTAAACAACATCTCTTTCTTCCTCCACTTGTTCTACTTGCTGTAGCACTTTTGTTTTGTAAAGTTCCTTAGTTAATTAGAGATTTCAAAATTTTTCCTGGCCAGTAATAATAAACTTAATACCCAGAAATGTGCATTTTTTCAAAGTTTTCAAAAATTCACAGAAATTATACCGTTGGTCTTATTTTTCGAAGAGGCACCATGGGATTGATCTCCACTTAGGCCAAAAGCCTAAGCTTGGGGGGAGGTATACCGGTATCACTCATTCTTTGCATATTATGGTTGCCGGATACTTGTACATACTTGTTTAGTTTCTTTGAGTGGTTTTCTAATGAGAGGGAGATGATATTTGGGGAAGTGCTGCCTGAAAACAGATTCTGGACTGTTACTAAAAAAATTCGTGAGCACAGCCAGAACGTTATTTTGAGCTGCCAATTTTTTTGCATGTTCCCCAGGTTGTTATCTAACTTTCATTAGTTGAACACTTTTCGAGCTGAGCAGCTTAAGAATTTCTTTAAAATCTATTACTGTACAGCTGTCAAGTTTTGGCAGATTTCTGCCATCTTACTTTTCTGTGTTTCTTTTAGTTTTCATTTTCTAATTCTTACTTTGTTTCTTTCCTAAAACACAAAAAGACCAAAAATATTTCTGTTGTTTCTCTTCACCACTTGTTTATTTTAGTTTCTTGCTTTTATCTTGCTTTATTTGCTATCGTTGGTTTGCTATAAGAAAATCCAAAAAGATTTTGCTTTGTTTGCTTGTTTCCTTGTGTTCTTGCTTCCAAATTCGAAAAAACCAAAAATATTTGCTGTTCTTCTTTGGTTTTGTAAAGTTATTTATGAGTTCAATGGTATTCGGTGGCTGGAGCGTGGTTTTCATTTCATATTATCCAAGCTACACAAATGAAAGGCAATAATGACGATATTCGACGATCTGATTGTGGTGAGAGGCTGGTATGAACTCTATTTGTTTTCATTTTTGTACATATACTCATCCATGTGAGCATGCTTAGTTGGTCCATGTGAGGTATATGTCATTTAAGAAAGTCTAGTAGTTCATGATCTCTCATGTTTAGCTCCAATTTATTAATATGAGTAGCATGTCATGGATGTTTGCTTGCATTGTTTTATTCATAAATAGGTATGATATTGTGGTATCCTCCTCCGAATAATTCGTTTGAATTAAGTTGGCACATGATCACGCATGCATATGATCGAACAAAAGTCAATTAAGCCTCGATGATTTACATTGCTTCAGAATTCTTGTATCACTTTTATGCCTCGGCTAATTTATTTTGTTACAAGCATGATTATGACGAGTCATCGCTCTCTTGATTGTCGCTTCCCGCCTATTGCTAGCCTTCACTTGTACCGAGCGGGAACGCTGCTCGTGCTTCCAAACACATGAAAACCAAGTTATTCCGCAGTGTCCACCATAAATACCTATGCATGGCATTTCAAACCATTCCAAGTAAATTCTCATGCGCTACCTTTAAACCTTCAAAATGCTTCTCAATTTGTGTTAATGTTTCATAGCTCATGAGGAAGTATGTGGTGTTTAACTTTCAACCTTGTCATTTACTCTTGACGGACTTTCATATGGACTAGTGGCACATCCGCTTATCCAATAATTTTGCAAAAAGAGCTGGCAATGGGGTTCCCAGCCCCAATTAATCAACTTTCATTAATAACTCTCTTCACATGTTTTGCCCTGATTCATCAGTAAGCAACTTAAATTGCAAATAGACACTCCTCCATGGTATGTGATTGATGGAAGGCACCCGAGGATTCGGTTAGCCATGGCTTGTGTAAGCAAAGGTTGGGGGGAGTGTCACCCATAATAAAACTAAAATACGTGTGTAAACAAAAGAGAAGAGGGATGATCTACTTTGCTGGTAGAGATAACGTCCTTCATGGGAGCCGCTCTTGAAAGTCCGGTTGGCGAGGTAGTTGGTGTACCCATTACCATTCGTTGACAACAACAAACACCTCTCAAAAAATTTTTACTCCTGTTTTAAAAATGAAAAGCTCTAGCGCATGTTAATCCCTGCTTCCCTCTACGAAGGGTCAATCTTTTACTTTTATGTTGTGTCTCCATCCTTTCTTTGAGCACTTTCTTGAGAGCACAACTGTTATTCTTAGTGTAATATGCTTGTCTCAAAATATGATTGATTGTGGTATAACTTTGATGCTTTTATCTTTGACAATCACTATTTCTAGTCTTTCTATGAACTTCAGAGGTGCCTGAGCATTTATGTTTTGCTGATCAAATATGGGCAAGCGAGATACCACTCTATCATACTCTTTTATGAACCTTGCAATCCTGCTTATATACATGATTCATGATGCTTATTATTAATTGTTGGTACCTTTCCATGATTGACATAGCTATTAGATGATCTTATTTGCATGTATCTTATTATTAACTGCCTAAGTGTTAGCCATAGCATGAGAATATTTACATCATATGAACAAATGTGTTCGTGAAAGTTCTTTTATCGCTCAGTTGTCAACTGAATTGCTTGAGGACAAGCAATAAGCTAAGCTTGGGGGGAGTTGATACGTCCAAAATGTATCTACTTTCCCAAACACTTTTGCTATTGTTTTGCCTCTAATTTGTGTATTTTGGATGCAACTAACACGGACTAACGCTGTTTCCAGCAGAACTATTCTGGTGTCTCGTTTTTGTGCAGAAATCCAACTTTCAGGAAAATCCTCGAATTTATGCGAAGGTCCTATTTTCCCAGAATATTGGCGGAGCCAGAAGGGCGAGCCAGGTGGGGGCCCGAGGGCCCCACACACTAGGCCGGCGCGGCCCAGGAGGGGCCCGCGCGGCCCTAGTGTGTGGCGGCCTCGGCTGGCCCCCGACGCCCTCCTTCGGACTACTTATTGCCTTCGACCTAAAAACGCACGGGAGGAAGTCGAAGTCGCCAGAAACCCTCCAGAACGCCGCCACATCGCGAAACTCCGTCTCGGGACCAGAAGTCTCCGTTCTTGCACTCCGCCGGGACGGGGAATTGGAGGAGATCATCGCCACCATCACCACCGACGCCTCTCCATCGACCAGCCATGTTTCCCCCATCCATGTGTGAGTAATTCCCCCGCTGTAGGCTGAAGGGGATGGTAGGGATTGGATGAGATTGGTCATGTAATAGTATAAGATTGTTAGGGCATAGTGCCTAGTGTCCGTAATTGGTACTTTGATGATATTGTTGCAACTTGTTATGCTTAATGCTTGTCACTAGGGCCCGAGTGGCATGATCTCAGATCTGAACATGTTATTATTTCATCATGATATTCATTGTTTATGGTCTTACCTGCAAGTTGTATACACATGTCGCTGTCCGGAACCAATGGCCCCGAAGTGACAGAAATCGGGACAACCGGAGGGGATGGTAGTGATGTGAGGATCACATGTGTTCACGGAGTGTTAATGCTTTGCTCCGGTACTCTATTAAAAGGAGTACCTTAATATCCGAGTAGATTCCCTTGAGGCCCGGCTGCCACCGGCTGGTAGGACAAAAGATGTTGTGCAAGTTTCTCATTGCGAGCACGTACGACTATAATTGGAACACATGCCTATTGATTGCTTTGTACTTGGACACCGTTTTATTATTATCTGCAAATGCCCTTCTTGATTGTTACATGAGTTTCTCTCATCCATGCAACGCCCGTTATCCGTCCCCGTGCCTACATTATTTTAATCCTGCTGTTTACTATAATCACTACTGCTGTCTCTCGTTACTCTACTCGTCGTTATTTCACTACTGCTACTGCTATAAAACTGTTACTACTGATAAACTCTTGCGAGCAAGTATGTTTCCAGGTGCAGCTGAATTGACAACTCCGCTGTTAAGGCTTTCAAGTATTCTTTGTCTCCCCTTGTGTCGAATCAATAAATTGGGTTTTACTACCCACGAAGACTGCTGCGATCCCCTATACTTGTGGGTTATCACTCGTATTTTTCATGTTTTCTGCCTCCATTTTCGTGGGCTATAACGCACATTTTTTTGATTCCTGGGACGCTTTCCAGCGACCAACCACCAATACAGGGTTTGAGGGGCATCGCCCAAACTAGGCTTTTTCATGTTTTCGCCCATTTTTGTGGGCTATAGCGCATAGTTTTTGGTTCCCCAGACAAATTCTAGTGATCATGACCACATAAACATCATTTGAGTGGCGTCGCCAAAACACGTATTTTTTCATGTTTTCTTCCCATTTTCATGGGCTATAGCGCACAATTGTTGGTTCCCGGTACAATTTCTATTGATCGTAACGACCGATACATGGTTTGTCTGGCTTCACCAAAACTCGTGTTTTTCATGTTTTCTGCCTCCATTTTCGAGGGCTATAACGCACATTTTTCGGTAACCGAGATGATTTCCAGCGACTATGACCACCGATACAGGGATTGAGGGGCATCGCCAAAACTCTCCCTTTTCATGTTTTCTGCCCATTTTCGTCGGCTATAGCGCACAATTTCCAGTTCCCTGGACAATTTCTAGTGATCATGACCACTGAAACATAGTTTAAGTGGTGTTGCCAAAAGACGTATTTTTCATGTTTTCTGCCCATTTTCGTGGGCTACAACACACAGTTTTCGGTTCCCCGAACAATTTCTAGTAATCCTGACCACCGAAACATCATTTGAGTGGCGTCGCCAAAACACATATTTTTCATGTTTTCTGCCTCCATTTTCGTGGGCTATAGCGCACATTTTTGGTTCCAGGGACGATTTCCAGTGACCGTGACCACCGATACAGGGTTTGAGGAGCATCGCCAAAACTCGCATTTTTCATGTTTTTTGCCTATTTTCGTGGGCTATAGCGCACAGTTCTCAGTTCCCCGGACAATATCTAGTAATCATGACCACCAAAATATTGTTTGAGTGGTGTCGCCAAAACACGTATTTTTCATGTTTTCTGCCCATTTCCATGGGCTGTAGCGTATATGTTTCCAGTTCCCGTTATGATTTCCAGCGATCGAAACCACCGATACATAGTTTGACTGGCTTCACAAAAACTCGTGTTTTTCATGTGTTCTACCTCCATTTTAGTGGGCTATAGTGCACATTTTTCGGTTCTTGGGACGATTTCCAGTGACCGTGAACACCGATACAGGATTTTAGGGGCATCGCCAAAACTCGTCATTTTCATGTTTCTGCCCATTTTCTTGGGCTATAACGCATAGTTTTCGGTTCCCCAGACAATTTCTAGTGATCATGACCACCGAAACATCGTTTGAGTGGCGTTGCCAAAACACATATTTTTTCAAGCTTTCTACCCATTTCCATGGGCAATAGCGTAAATTTTTCGGTTCCCGGTGCGATTTCCAGCGATAGTAACCACCGATACATGGCTTGACTCGCTTCTCGAAAACTCGTGTTTTTCATGTTTTCTGCCTCCATTTTCGTGGGCTATAACGCACATTTTTCGGTTCCTGTGACGATTTCCAGTGTCCTTGACCACCGATACAGGGTTTGAGGGGCATCGCAAAAACACGCCTTTTTCATGTTGTCTGCTTTTTTTTTGTGGGCTATAGCGCACAGTTTTCTGTTCCCGGACAATTTCTAGTGATCGTGACCAGCAAAACATCGTTTGAGTGGTATCACCAAAACACATATTTTTCATGTTGTCTGCCCAATTCCATGGGCTATAGCGTACATTTTTCGGTTCCCGGTAGGATTGCCAGCGATCGTAACCACCGATACAGGGTTTGAGAGGCATCGCCAAAACTCGCCTTTTTCATGTTTGATGCCCATTTTCGTGGGCTATAGCGCATAGTTTTCGGTTCCCTAGAAAATTTCTAGTGATCATGACCACCGAAACATAGTTTGAGTGGCGTCACCAAAAGACGTATTTTTCATGTTTTCTGCCCATTTTCGTGGGCTACAACACACAGTTTTCGGTTCCCCGAACAATTTCTAGTGATCCTGACCACCGAAACATCATTTGAGTGGCGTCGCCAAAACACATATTTTTCATGTTTTCTGCCCATTTTCATGGTCTATAGCGTACATTTTTCGGTTCCCGGTACAATTTCCAGCGATCGTAACCACCGATACATGATTTGACTGTCTTCACGAAAACTCGTGTTTTTCATGTTTTTTGTCTCCATTTTCGTGGGCTATAACACACATTTTTTGGTACCCGGGATGATTTCCAGCGACCGTGAGCACTGATATAGGGTTTGCGGGGCATCGCCAAAACTCGCCTTTTTCATGTTTTTATGGGCTATAGCACACATTTTTCGGGTTCCCGGACAATTTCCAGTGATCGTGACCACCAAAACATCGTTTCAGTGGCGTCGCCAAAACACGTATTTTCCATGTTTTGTGCCCATTTCCATGGGCTATAGCGTACATTTTTCGGTTCCCGGTACGATTTCCAGCGATAGTAACCACCGATACATGGTTTGACCGGCTTTATGAAAACTCGTATTTTTCATGTTTTCTGCCTCCATTTTCGTGGGCTATAACGCACATTTTTTTGATTCCTGGGACGATTTCCAGCGACCAACCACCGATACAGGGTTTGAGGGGCATTGATACGTCTCCGAAGTATCGATAATTTCTTATGTTCTATGCCATATTATTGATGATACCTACATGTTTTATGCACACTTTATGTCATATTCGTGCATTTTCTGGAACTAACCTATTAACAAGATGCCGAAGTGCCAGTTCTGTCGTTTTCTGCTGTTTTGGTTTCAGAAATCCTAGTAACGAAATATTCTCGGAATTGGACGAAATCAAGACCCGTGGGCCTATTTCGCCACGAACCTTCCGAAGACCGAAGAGCATACGAAGTGGGGCCACGAGGTGGCCAAACCACATGGCGGCGCGGCCAAGGGGGGCCCGCGCCGCCCTGTGGTGTGGGCCCTCGTCGGCCCCCCGACTCCGCCCTTCCGCCTACTTAAAGCCTTCGTCGCGAAACCCCCGATGCGAAAAACCACGATACGGAAAACCTATCGAGACGCCGCCGCCGATCCCATCTCGGGGGATTACGGAGATCTCCTCCGGCACCCCGCCGGGAGAGGGGATTCATCTCCGGAGGACTCTACACCGCCATGGTCGCCTCCGGAGTGATGAGTGAGTAGTTCACCCCTGGACTATGGGTCCATAGCAGTAGCTAGATGGTTGTCTTCTCCTCATTGTGCTTCATTGTTGGATCTTGTGAGCTGCCTAACATGATCAAGATCATCTATCTGTAATTCTATATGTTGTGTTTGTCGGGATCCGATGGATAGAGAATACCATGTCATGTTAATTATCAAGTTATTACATATGTGTTGTTTATGATCTTGCATGCTCTCCGTTACTAGTAGAGGCTCTGGCCAAGTTTTTACTTTTAACTCCAAGAGGGAGTATTTATGCTCGATAGTGGGTTCATGCCTCGCTTAGATACTCGGGACGATGACGAGAAAGTTCTAAGGTTGTGTTGTGCTTGTTGCCACTAGGGATAAAACATTGGCGCTATGTCCGAGGATGTAGTTGTTGATTACATTACGCACCATACTTAATGCAATTGTCCGTTGCTTTGCAACTTAATACTGGAAGGGGTTCGGACGATAACTCGAAGGTGGACTTTTTAGGCATAGATGCGGTTGGATGGCGGTCTATGTACTTTGTCGTAATGCCCAATTAAATCTCACTATACTTATCATGTCATGTATGTGCATTGTTATGCCCTCTCTATTTGTCAATTGCCCGACTGTAATTTGTTCACCCAACATGCTTTTATCTTATGGGAGAGACACCTCTAGTGAACTGTGGACCCCGGTCCATTCTTTTAATACTCGAAATACAAATCTGCTGCAATACTTGTTTTTACTATTTTCTCTCGCAAACAATCATCTTCCACACAATACGGTTAATCCTTTGTTACAGCAAGCCGGTGAGATTGACAACCTCACTGTTTCGTTGGGGCAAAGTACTTTGGTTGTGTTGTGCGAGGTTCCACGTTGGCGCCGGAATCCCTGGTGTTGCGCCGCACTACATCCCGCCGCCATCAACCTTCAACGTGCTTCTTGGCTCCTCCCGGTTCGATAAACCTTGGTTTCTTTACGAGGGAAAACTTGCTGCTGTGCGCATCATACCTTCCTCTTGGGGTTGCCCAACGAACGTGTGAAATACACGCCATCAAGCATATTTTCTCGAGCGCCGTTGCCGGGGAGATCAAGACACTGCTGCAAGGGGAGTCTCCACTTCTCAATCTCTTTACTTTGTTTTTGTCTTGCTTTATTTTATTTACTACTTTGTTTGCTGCACTTATATCAAAACACAAAAAAAATTAGTTGCTAGCTTTACTTTATTTACTGTCTTGCACTCTATATCAAAAACACACAAAAATTAGTTACTTGTTTTACTTTACTTAATATCATGCATGTTTTTATTTCACTAGTTAAGCATAATGGAAAACAACAAAAATATGAGAGATCTTTATGAACTTTATCTTGAATTAGGACATGATGTGTTTGAAGAGAGAATTAAAAAACCCATGGAACTTTATATGCATGCTAATGGGAATGTTATTACTATGGATGCTTTGAACACCATTGTTGCTAATGCTATGGAAAATTCTAAGCTTGGGGAAGATGGCTCTGATGAGCATGATCTTTTTAGTCCCCCAAGCATTGAGGAGAAAATTTTCTTTTGTGATTACAATATGCCTCCTATATATGATGATAGCCACTTTGTTGAATTTGCTCCCACTACAACTAATAAAATTGATTATGCTTATGTGGAGAGTAATAATTTTATGCATGAGACTCATGATAAGAATGCTTTATGTGATAGTTACATTGTTGAGTTTGCTCATGATGCTACTGAAAATTATTATGAGAGAGGAAAATATGGTTGTAGAAATTTTCATGTTACTAAAATACCTCTCTTTTTGCTGAAAATCTTGAAGCTGCACTTGTTTTATCTTTCTATGCTTGTTGCATTATGCTTCTTGAATTTGTTTATTTACAAGATTCCTTTTCATAGGAAGTATGTTAGGCTTAAATGTGTTTTGAATTTGCCTCTTGATGCTCTCTTTTGCTTCAAATACTATTTCTTGCGAGTGCATCATTAAAACTGCTGAGCCCATCTTAACGGCTATAAAGAAAGAACTTCTTGGGAGATAACACATGTGTTATTTTGCTACAGTACTTTGTTTTATATTTGTGTCTTGGAAGTTGTTTACTACTGTAGCAACCTCTCCTTATCTTAGTTTTGTGTTTTGTTGTGCCAAGTAAAGTCTTTGATAGTAAAGTGAATACTAGATTTGGATTACTGCGCAGTTACAGATTTCTTTGCTGTCACGAATCTGGGTCTACCTCTCTGTAGGTAGCTCAGAAAATTAAGCCAATTTACGAGCATGATCCTCAGATATGTACGCAACTTTCATTCAATTTGAGCATTTTCGTTTGAGCAAGTTTGGTGGCCTAATAAAATCCATCTTTACGGACTGTTCTGTTTTGACAGATTCTGTCTTTTATTTCGCATTGCCTCTTTTGCTATGTTGGATGAATTTCTTTGATCCATTAATGTCCAGTAGCTTTATGCAATGTCCAGAAGTGTTAAGAATGATTGTGTCACCTCTGAACATGTGAATTTTTATTATGCACTAACCCTCTAATGAGTTGTTTCGAGTTTGGTGTGGAGGAAGTTTTCAAGGATCAAGAGAGAAGTATGATGCAATATGATCAAGGAGAGTGAAAGCTCTAAGCTTGGGGATGCCCGGTGGTTCACCCCTGCATATTATAAGAAGACTCAAGCGTCTAAGCTTGGGGATGCCAAGGCATCCCCTTCTTCATCGACAACATTATCGGGTTCCTCCCCGAAACTATATTTTTATTCCGTCACATCTTATGCACTTTGCTTGGAGCGTCGGTTTGTTTTTGTTTTTGTTTTTTTTGAATAAAATGGATCCTAGCATTCACTTTGTGGGAGAGAGACACGCTCCGCTGTAGCATATGGACAAGTATGTCCTTAGGCTCTACTCATAGTATTCATGGCGAAGTTTCATCTTCGTTAAATTGTTATATGGTTGGAATTGGAAAATACTACATGTAGTAACTCTAAAATGTCTTGGATAATTTGATACTTGGCAATTGTTGTGCTCATGTTTAAGCTCTTGCATCATATACTTTGCACCCATTAATGAAGAAATACTTAGAGCTTGCTAATTTGGTTTGCATATTTGGTTTCTCTAGAGTTTAGATAACATCTAGTATTGAGTTTTGAACAACAAGGAAGACGGTATGGAGTCTTATAATGTTTACAATATGTCTTTTATGTGAGTTTTGCTGTACCGTTCATCCTTGTGTTTGTTTCAAATAACCTTGCTAGCCTAAACCTTGTATCGAGAGGGAATACTTCTCATGCATCCCAAATACTTGAGCCAACCACTATGCCATTTGTGTCCACCATATCTACCTACTACATGGTATTTATCCGCCATTCCAAAGTAAATTGCTTGAGTGCTACCTTTAAAATTCCATCATTCACCTTTGCAATATATAGCTCATGGGACAAATAGCTTAAAAACTATTGTGGTATTGAATATGTACTTATGCATTTTATCTCTTATTAAGTTGCTTGTTGTGCGATAACCATGCTTCGGGGACGCCATCAACTATTCTTTGTTGAATATCATGTGAGTTGCTATGCATGTCCGTCTTGTCCGAAGTAAGAGAGATCTACCACCTTTATGGTTGGAGCATGTATATTGTTAGAGAAGAACATTGGGCCGCTAACTAAAGCCATGAATCATGGTGGAAGTTTCAGTTTTGGACACACATCCTCAATCTCATATGAGAATAATAATTGTTGTCACATGCTTATGCATTAAAGAGGAGTCCATTATCTCGTTGTCCATGTTGTCCCGGTATGGATGTCTAAGTTGAGAATAATCAAAAGCGAGAAATCCAAAATGCGAGCTTTCTCCTTAGACCTTTGTACAGGCGGCATGGAGGTACCCCATTGTGACACTTGGTTAAAACATGTGCATTGCAAAGATCCGGTAGTCCAAGTTAATCAGGACAAGGTGCAGGCACTATTAGTATACTATGCATGAGGCTTGCAACTTGTAAGGTATAATGTACATAACTCATATGCTTTATTACTACCGTTGACAAAATTGTTTCATGTTTTCAAAATAAAAGCTCTAGCACAAATATAGCAATCGATGCTTTCCTCTTTGAAGGACCTTTCTCTTTACTTTTATGTTGAGTCAGTTCACCTATCTCTCTCCACCTCAAGAAGCAAACACTTGTGTGAAGCTGTGCATTGATTCCTACATACTTGCATATTGTACTTGTTATATTACTCTATGTTTACAATTATCCATGAGATATACATGTTACAAGTTGAAAGCAACCGCTGAAACTTAATCTTCCTTTGTGTTGCTTCAATACCTTTACTTTGATTTATTGCTTTATGAGTTAACTCTTATGAAAGACTTATTAATACTTGTCTTGAAGTACTATTCATGAAAAGTCTTTGCTTTATGATTCACTTGTTTACTCATGTCATTACCATTGTTTTGATCGCTGCATCCACTACATATGTTTACAAATAGTATGATCAAGGTTATGATGGCATATCACTTCAGAAATTATCTTTGTTATCGTTTTACCTGCTCGGGACGAGGAGAACTAAGCTTGGGGATGCTTGATACGTCTCCGACGTATCGATAATTTCTTATGTTCTATGCCATATTATTGATGATACCTACATGTTTTATGCAAACTTTATGTCATATTCGTGCATTTTCTGGAACTAACCTATTAACAAGATGCCGAAGTGCCAGTTCGTTGTTTTCTGCTGTTTTTGGTTTCAGAAATCCTAGTAACGAAATATTCTCGGAATTGGACGAAATCAAGACCCAGGGGCCTATTTCGCCACGAACCTTCCAGAAGACCGAAGAGCATACGAAGTGGGGCCACGAGGTGGCCAAACCACATGGCGGCGCGGCCAAGGGGGCCCGCGCCGCCCGTGGTGTGGGCCCCTCGTCGGCCCCCGACTCCGCCCTTCCGCCTACTTAAAGCCTTCGTCGCGAAACCCCCGATGCGAAAAACCACGATACGGAAAACCTTACGAGACGCCGCCGCCGATCCCATGTCGGGGGATTCGGAGATCTCCTCCGGCACCCTGCCGGAGAGGGGATTCATCTCCGGAGGACTCTACACCGCCATGGTCGCCTCCGGAGTGATGAGTGAGTAGTTCACCCCTGGACTATGGGTCCATAGCAGTAGCTAGATGGTTGTCTTCTCCTCATTGTGCTTCATTGTTGGATCTTGTGAGCTGCCTAACATGATCAAGATCATCTATCTCGTAATTCTATATGTTGTGTTTGTCGGGATCCGATGGATAGAGAATACCATGTCATGTTAATTATCAAGTTATTACATATGTGTTGTTTATGATCTTGCATGCTCTCCGTTACTAGTAGAGGCTCGGCCAAGTTTTTACTTTTAACTCCAAGAGGGAGTATTTATGCTCGATAGTGGGTTCATGCTGCATTGATACCAGGACGAGTGACGCAAAGTTCTAAGGTTGTGTTGTGCTTGTTGCCACTAGGGATAAAACATTGGCGCTATGTCCAAGGATGTAGTTGTTGATTACATTACGCACCATACTTAATGCAATTGTCTGTTGCTTTGCAACTTAATACTGGAAGGGGTTCGGACGATAACCTAAAGGTGGACTTTTTAGGCATAGATGCAGTTGGATGGCGGTCTATGTACTTTGTCGTAATGCCCAATTAAATCTCACTATACTTATCGTGTCATGTATGTGCATTGTTATGCCCTCTCTATTTGTCAATTGCCCGACTGTAATTTGTTCACCCAACATGCTTTTATCTTATGGGAGAGACACCTCTAGTGAACTGTGGACCCTGGTCCATTCTTTTAATACTGAAATACAAATCTGTCTGCAATACTTGTTTTTACTATTTTCTCTCGCAAACAATCATCTTCCACACAATACGGTTAATCCTTTGTTACAGCAAGCCGGTGAGATTGACAACCTCACTTGTTTCGTTGGGGCAAAGTACTTTGGTTGTGTTGTGCGAGTTCCACGTTGGCGCCGGAATCCCCGGTGTTGCGCCGCACTACATCCCGCCGCCATCAACCTTCAACGTGCTTCTTGGCTCCTCCTGGTTCGATAAACCTTGGTTTCTTTCTGAGGGAAAACTTGCTGCTGTGCGCATCATACCTTCCTCTTGGGGTTGCCCAACGAACGTGTGAAATACACGCCATCAGGCATCGCCAAAACTAGGATTTTTCATGTATTCTGCCCATTTTTGTGGGCTATAGGGCATAGTTTTTGGTTCCCGAGACAAATTCTAGTGATCATGACCACATAAACATCATTTGAGTGGCGTCGACAAAACACGTATTTTTCATGTTTTCTTCCCATTTTCATGGGCTATAGCGCACAATTGTTGGTTCCCGGTACGATTTCTATTGACTGTAACGACCGATACATGGTTTGTCTGGCTTCACCAAAACTCGTGTTTTTCATGTTTTCTGCCTCCATTTTCGTGGGCTATGAAGTACATTTTTCGGTAACCGGGATGATTTCCAGCGACTATGACCACCGATACAGGGATTGTGGGGCATCGCCAAAACTCTCCCTTTTCATGTTTTCTGCCCATTTTCGTCGGCTATATCGCACAATTTCCAGTTCCCTGGACAATTTCTAGTGATCATGACCACCGAAACATAGCTTAAGTGGCGTCGCCAAAAGACGTATTTTTCATGTTTTCTTGCCATTTTCGTGGGCTACAACACACAGTTTTCGGTTCCCCGAACAATTTCTAGTAATCCTGACCACCGAAACATCATTTGAGTGGCGTCGCCAAAACACATATTTTTCATGTTTTCTGCCTCCATTTTCGTGGGCTATAGCGCACATTTTTGGTTCCAGGGACGATTTCCAGTGACCGTGACCACCGATACAGGGTTTGAGGGGCATCGCCAAAACTCGCATTTTTATGTTTTTTGCCTATTTTCGTGGGCTATAGCGCACAGTTCTCGGTTCCCCGGACAATTTCTAGTAATCATGACCACCAAAATATTGTATGAGTGGTGTCGCCAAAACATGTATTTTTCATGTTTTCTGCCCATTTCCATGGGCTGTAGCGTATATGTTTCCAGTTCCCGTTATGATTTCCAGCGATCGAAACCACCGATACATAGTTTGACTGGCTTCACGAAAACTCGTGTTTTTCATGTGTTCTGCCTCCATTTTCGTGGGCTATAGTGCGCATTTTTCGGTTCCTGGGACGATTTCCAGCGACCGTGAACACCGATACAGGATTTTAGGGGCATCGCCAAACTCGTCATTTTCATGTTTCTGCCCATTTTCTTGGGCTATAACGCATAGTTTTCGGTTCCCCAGACAATTTCTAGTGATCATGACCACCGATACATCATTTGAGTGGCGTCGCCAAAACACATATTTTTTCAAGTTTTCTACCCATTTCCATGGGCTATAGCGTAAATTTTCGGATCCCGGTACGATTTCCAGCGATAGTAACCACCGATACATGGTTTGACTCGCTTCTCGAAAACTCGTGTTTTTCTTGTTTTCTGCCTCCATTTTCGTGGGCTATAACGCACATTTTTCGGTTCCTGTGACGATTTCCAGTGACCTTGACCACCGATACAGGGTTTGAGGGGCATCGCAAAAACACGCCATTTTCATGTTGTCTGCTTTTTTTGTGGGCTATAGCGCACGGTTTTGCATTCCCGGACAATTTCTAGTGATCGTGACCACCGAAACATCGTTTGAGTGGCATCACCAAAACACATATTTTTCATGTTGTCTGCCCAATTCCATGGGCTATAGGGTACATTTTTCGGTTCCCGGTAGGATTGCCAGCGATCGTAACCACCGATACAGGGATTGAGAGGCATCGCCAAAACTCGCCTTTTTCATGTTTGATGCCCATTTTCGTGGGCTATAGCGCATAATTTTCGGTTCCCTAGAAAATTTCTAGTGATCGTGACCACCGAAACATAGTTTGAGTGGCGTCACCAAAAGACGTATTTTTCATGTTTTCTGCCCATTTTCGTGGGCTACAACGCACAGTTTTCGGTTCCCCGAACAATTTCTAGTGATCCTGACCATCGAAACATCATTTGAGTGGCGTCGCCAAAACACATATTTTTCATGTTTTCTGCCCATTTTCATGGTCTATAGCGCAGAATTATTTGTTCCCGGTACGATTTCTATTGACTGTAATGACCGATACATGGTTTGTCTGGCTTCACCAAAACTCGTGTTTTTCATGTTTTCTGCCTCCATTTTTGTGGGCTATAACGCACATTTTTCGGTAACCGGGATGATTTCCAGCGACTATGACCACCGATACAGGGATCGAGGGGCATCGCCAAAACTCTCCCTTTTCATGTTTTCTGCCCATTTTCGTCGGCTATAGCGCGCAATTTCTAGTTCCCTGGACAATTTCTAGTGATCATGAGCACCGAAACATAGTTTAAGTGGCGTCGCCAAAAGACGTATTTTTCATGTTTTCTGCCCATTTTCATGGGCTACAACACACAGATTTCGGTTCCCCGAACAATTGCTAGTAATCCTGACCACCGAAACATCATTTGAGTGGCGTCGCCAAAACACATATTTTTCATGCTTTCTGTCTCCATTTTCGTGGACTATAGCGCACATTTTTGGTTCCAGGGACGATTTCCAGTGACCGTGACCACCGATACAGGGTTTGAGGGGCATCGCCAAAACTCGCATTTTTCAGGTTTTTTGCCTATTTTCGTGGGCTATAGCGCACAGTTCTCGGTTCCCCGGACTATTTCTAGTAATCATGACCACCAAAATATTGTATGAGTGGTGTCGCCAAAACACGTATTTTTCATGTTTTCTGCCCATTTCCATGGGCTGTAGCGTATATGTTTCCAGTTCCCGTTATGATTTCCAGCGATCGAAACCACTGATACATAGTTTGACTGGCTTCACGAAAACTCGTGTTTTTCATGTGTTCTGCCTCCATTTTCGTGGGCTATAGTGCACATTTTTTGGTTCATGGTACGATTTCCAGTGACCGTGAACACCGATACAGGATTTTAGGGGCATCGCCAAAACTCGTCATTTTCATGTTTCTGCCCATTTTCTTGGGCTATAGCGCATAGTTTTTGGTTCCCCAGACAATTTCTAGTGATCATGACCACCGAAACATCGTTTGAGTGGCGTCGCCAAAACACATATTTTTTCAAGCTTTCTACCCATTTCCATGGGCTATAGCGTAAATTTTTCGGTTCCCGGTTCGATTTCCAGCGATAGTAACCACCGATACATGGTTTGACTCGCTTCTCGAAAACTCGTGTTTTTCATGTTTTCTGCCTCCATTTTCGTGGGCTATAACGTACATTTTTTTGGTTCCTGTGACGATTTCCAGTGACCTTGACCACCGATACAGGGTTTGAGGGGCATCGCAAAAACTCTCGTTTTTCATGTTGTCTGCTTTTTTTTGTGGGCTATAGCGCACAGTTTTCGGCAAGGATTTCGATGCCCCGTGACCCCCGGTACACGACTCTAGCGGCATCGTCAAAACTCGTGATTTCGAGCATTTCTGGCCGTTTTCGTGGGCTATAGTCCACGATTTTCGGGTCCCGGGATGATTTCGATGCCTTGTGACCCCCGGTACATGACTCTAGCGGCATCATTAAAACTCGTGATTTCAAGCATTTATGGCCGTTTTCGTGGGCTATGGTACACGTTTTCGGGTCCCGGGAGGATTTCGATGCCCCGTGACCCACGGTACACGACTCTACCGGCATCGTCAAAACTCGTGATTTCGAGCATTTCTGGCCGTTTTCGTCGGAGTCCACGGTTTCGGGTCCGGGAGGATTTCGATGCCCTGTGACCCCCGGTACACGACTCTAGCGGCATCATTAAAACTCGTTATTTCAAGCATTTCTGGCTGTTTTCGTGGGCTATAGTCCACGGTTTCGGGTCCCGGGAGGATTTCGATGCCCCGTGACCCACGGTACACGACTCTGGCGGCATCGTCAAAACTCGCGATTTCGAGCATTTCTGGCTGTTTTCGTGGGCTATATTCCATGTTTTCTGGTCCCGGGAGGATTTTGATTCCCCGCGAACCCTGGTACACGACTCTAGCGGCATTGTCAAAACTCGTGATTTCGAGCATTTCTGGCCGTTTTCGTGGGTTATAGTCCACGGTTTCGGGTTCCGGGAGGATTTCGATGCCCCGTGACCCCCGGTACATGACTCTAGCGGCATCGTCAAAACTCGTGATTTCAAGCATTTCTGGCCGTTTTCATGGACTATAGTCCACGATTTCGGGTCCCGGGAGTATTTCGATGCCCGTGACCCATGGTACACGACTCTAGCGGGATCATCAAAACTCGTGATTTCAAGCAATTCTGGCCATTTTCGTGGGCTATAGTCCACGGTTTTGGGTCCCAGGAGGATTTCGATGCCCCGTGACCCACGGTACACGACTCTAGCGGCATCGTCAAAACTCGTGATTTCGAGCATTTATGGCTGTTTTCGTGGGCTATAGTCCACGTTTTCGGGTCCCGGGAGGATTTTGATGCCACGTGACCCCCGGTACATGACTCTAGCGACATCGTCAAAACTCGTGATTTCAAGCATTTACGCGTTTTCGTGGACTATAGTCCACGATTTCGGGTCCCGGGAGTATTTCGATGGCCGTGACCCACGGCACACGACTCTAGCGGGATCATCAAAACTCGTGATTTCAAGCAATTCTGGCCATTTTCGTGGGCTATAGTCCACGGTTTTAGGTCCCAGGAGGATTTCGATGCCCCGTGACCCACGGTACACAACTCTAGCGGCATCGTCAAAACTCGTGATTTCGAGCATTTATGGCTGTTTTCGTGGGCTATAGTCCACGTTTTCGGGTCCCGGGAGGATTTTGATTCCACGTGACCCCCGGTACATGACTCTAGCGGCATCATCGAAACTCGTGATTTCGAGCATTTCTTGCTATTTTCGTGGGCTATAGTCCACGTTTTCGGTTCCGGGAGGATTTTGATGCCCCGTGACCCCCGGTACATGATTCTAGCGGCATCGTCAAAACTCGTGATCTCGAGCATTTCTGCCCGTTTTCGTGGGCTATAGTCCATGTTTTTGGGTCCCGGGAGGATTTCGATGCCCCGTGACCCCCGGTACATGACTCTAGCGGCATCGTCAAAACTCGTGATTTCGAGCATTTCTGGCCGTTTTCATGGGCTATAGTCCACGTTTTCGGTTCCCACGAGGATTTCGATGCCCCGTGACCGGTACACTACTCTAGCGGCATCGTCAAAACTCGTGATTTCGAGCATTTCGGCCGTTTTCGTGGGCTCTGGTACACGATTTTCGGGTCCCGGGATGATTTCGATGCCCCGTGACCCCCGGTACATGACTCTAGCGGCATCATTAAAACTCGTGATTTCAAGCATTTATGGCCGTTTTCGTGGGCTCTGGTACACGTTTTCGGGTCCCGGGAGGATTTCGATGCCCCGTGACCCACGGTACACGACTCTACCGGCATCGTCAAAACTCGTGATTTCGAGCATTTCTGGCCATTTTCGTCGGAGTCCACGGTTTCGGGTCCCGGGAGGATTTCGATGCCCTGTGACCCCCGGTACACGACTCTAGCGGCATCATTAAAACTCGTTATTTCAAGCATTTTCGGCCGTTTTCGTGGGCTATAGTCCACGGTTTCGGGTCCCGGGAGGATTTCGATGCCCCGTGACCCACGGTACACGACTCTGACGGCATCGTCAAAACTCGCGATTTCGAGCATTTTTGGCTATTTTCGTGGGCTATAGTCCATGTTTTCTGGTCCCGGGAGGATTTTGATGCCCCGCGACCCCTGGTACACGACTCTAGCGGCATTGTCAAAACTCGTGATTTCGAGCATTTCTGGCCGTTTTCGTGGGTTATAGTCCACGGTTCTCGGGTCCTGGGAGGATTTCGATGCCCCGTGACCCCCGGTACATGACTCTAGCGGCATCGTCAAAACTCATGATTTCAAGCATTTCTGGCCGTTTTCGTGGACTATAGTCCACGATTTCGGGTCACGGGAGTATTTCGATGCCCGTGACCCACGGTACACGACTCTAGCGGGATCATCAAAACTCGTGATTTCAAGCAATTCTGGCCATTTTCGTGGGCTATAGTCCACGGTTTTGGGTCTCGGGAGGATTTCGATGCCCCGTGACCCACGGTACACGACTCTAGCGGCATCGTCAAAACTCATGATTTCGAGCATTTATGGCCATTTTCATGGGCTATAGTCCACGTTTTTGGGTCCCGGAGGATTTTGATGCCACGTGACCCCCGGTACATGACTCTAGCGGCATCGTCAAAACTCGTGATTTCAAGCATTTCTGGCCGTTTCCGTGGACTATAGTCCACGATTTCGGGTCCCGGGAGTATTTCGATGCCCGTGACCCACGGTACACGACTCTCAGCGGGATCATCAAAACTCGTGATTTCAAGCTAAATTTCGGCCATTTTCGTTGGCTATAGTCCACGGTTTTGGGTCCCAGGAGGATTTCGATGCCCCGTGACCCACGGTACACAACTCTAGCGGCATCGTCAAAACTCGTGATTTCGAGCATTTATGGCTGTTTCTCGTGGGCTATAGTCCACGTTTTCGAGTCCTCGGGAGGATTTTGATGCCACGTGACCCCGGTACATGACTCTAGCGGCATCATCGAAACTCGTGATTTCGAGCATTTCTCTGCTATTTTCGTGGGCTATAGTCCACGTTTTCGGTTCCGGGAGGATTTTGATGCCCCGTGACCCCCGGTACATGATTCTAGCGGCATCGTCAAAACTCGTGATCTCGAGCATTTCTGCCCGTTTTCGTGGGCTATAGTCCATGTTTTCGGGTCCCGGGAGGATTTCGATGCCCCGTGACCCCCGGTACATGACTCTAGCGTCATCGTCAAAACTCGTGATTTCGAGCATTTCTGGCCGTTTTCATGGGCTATAGTCCACGTTTTCGGTTCCCACGAGGATTTCGATGCCCCGTGACCCCCGGTACACGACTCCAGCGGCATCGTCAAAACTCGTGATTTCGAGCATTTCTGGCCGTTTTCGTGGGCTATAGTACACGGTTTTGGGTCCCAGGAGGATTTCGATGCCCCGTGACCCACGGTACACAACTCTAGCGGCATCGTCAAAACTCGTGATTTCGAGCATTTATGGCTGTTTTCGTGGGCTATAGTCCACGTTTTCGGGTCCCGGGAGGATTTTGATGCCACGTGACCCCCGGTACATGACTCTAGCGGCATCATCGAAACTCGTGATTTCGAGCATTTCTTGCTATTTTCGTGGGCTATAGTCCACGCTTTCGGTTCCCGGGAGGATTTTGATGCCCCGTGACCCCCCGGTACATGATTCTAGCGGCATCGTCAAAACTCGTGATCTCGAGCATTTCGCCCGTTTTCGTGGGCTATAGTCCATGTTTTCGGGTCCCGGAGGATTTCGATGCCCCGTGACCCCCGTACATGACTCTAGCGTCATCGTCAAAACTCGTGATTTCGAGCATTTCTGGCCGTTTTCATGGGCTATAGTCCGCGTTTTCGGTTCCCACGAGGATTTCGATGCCCCGTGACCCCCGGTACACGACTCTAGCGGCATCGTCAAAACTCGTGATTTCGAGCATTTCTTGCTATTTTCGTGGGCTATAGTCCACGTTTTCGGTTCCCGGGAGGATTTTGATGCCCCGTGACCCCCGGTACATGATTCTAGCGGCATCGTCAAAACTCGTGATCTCGAGCATTTCTGCCCGTTTTCGTGGGCTATAGTCCATGTTTTCGGGTCCCGGGATGATTTCGATGCCCTGTGACACCCGGTACATGACTCTAGCGGCATCATTAAAACTCGTGATTTCAAGCATTTATGGCCGTTTTCGTGGGCCATGGTACACGTTTTCGGGTCCCGGAGGATTTCGATGCCCCGTGACCCACGGTACACGACTCTACCGGCATCATCAAAACTCGTGATTTCGAGCATTTCTGGCCGTTTTCGTCGGAGTTCACGGTTTCGGGTCCCGGGAGGATTTTGATGCCCTGTGACCCCCGGTACACGACTCTAGCGGCATCATTAAAACTCGTTATTTCAAGCATTTCTGGCCGTTTTCGTGGGCTATAGTCCACGGTTTCGGGTCCCGGGAGGATTTCGATGCCCCGTGACCCACGGTACACGACTCTGGCGGCATCGTCAAAACTCGCGATTTCGAGCATTTTTGGCTGTTTTCGTGGGCTATAGTCCATGTTTTCTGGTCCCGGTAGGATTTTGATGCCCCGCGAACCCTGGTACACGACTCTAGCGGCATTGTCAAAACTCGTGATTTCGAGCATTTCTGGCCGTTTTCGTGGGTTATAGTCCACGGTTTTCGGCTCCCGGGAGGATTTCGATGCCCCGTGACCCCCGGTACATGACTCTAGCGGCATCGTCAAAACTCGTGATTTCAAGCATTTCTGGCCGTTTTCGTGGACTATAGTCCACGATTTCGGGTCCCGGGAGTATTTCGATGCCCGTGACCCACGGTACACGACTCTAGCGGGATCATCAAAACTCGTGATTTCAAGCAATTCTGGCCATTTTCGTGGGCTATAGTCCACGGTTTAGGGTCCCAGGAGGATTTCGATGCCCCGTGACCCACGGTACACGACTCTAGCGGCATCTTCAAAACTCGTGATTTCGAGCATTTATGGCTGTTTTCGTGGGCTATAGTCCACGTTTTCGGGTCCTGGGAGGATTTTGATGCCACGTGACCCCCGGTACATGACTCTAGCGGCATCATCGAAACTCGTGATTTCGAGCATTTCTTGCTATTTTCGTGGGCTATAGTCCACGTTTTCGGTTCCCGGGAGGATTTTGATGCCCCGTGACCCCGTACATGATTCTAGCGGCATCGTCAAAACTCGTGATCTCGAGCATTTCTGCCCGTTTTCGTGGGCTATAGTCCATGTTTTCGGGTCCCGGGAGGATTTCGATGCCCCGTGACCACCGGTACATGACTCTAGCGGCATCATCAAAACTCGTGATTTCGAGCATTTATGGCTGTTTTCGTGGGCTATAGTCCACGTTTTCGGGTCCCGGGAGGATTTTGATGCCACGTGACCCCCGGTACATGACTCTAGCGGCATCATCGAAACTCGTGATTTCGAGCATTTCTTGCTATTTTCGTGGGCTATAGTCCACGTTTTCGGTTCCCGGGAGGATTTTGATGCCCCGTGACCCCCCGGTACATGATTCTAGCGGCATCGTCAAAACTCGTGATCTCGAGCATTTCTGCCCGTTTTCGTGGGCTATAGTCCATGTTTTCGGGTCCCGGGAGGATTTCGATGCCCCGTGACCCCGGTACATGACTCTAGCGTCATCGTCAAAACTCGTGATTTCGAGCATTTCTGGCCGTTTTCATGGGCTATAGTCCACGTTTTCGGTTCCCACGAGGATTTCGATGCCCCGTGACCCCCGGTACACGACTCCAGCGGCATCGTCAAAACTCGTGATTTCGAGCATTTCTGGCCGTTTTCGTGGGCTATAGTCCACGATTTTCGGGTCCCGGGATGATTTCGATGCCCTGTGACCCCCGGTACATGACTCTAGCGGCATCATTAAAACTCGTGATTTCAAGCATTTATGGCCGTTTTCGTGGGCCATGGTACACGTTTTCGGGTCCCGGGAGGATTTCGATGCCCCGTGACCCACGGTACACGACTCTACCGGCATCATCAAAACTCGTGATTTCGAGCATTTCTGGCCGTTTTCGTCGGAGTTCACGGTTTCGGGTCCCGGGAGGATTTTGATGCCCTGTGACCCCCGGTCACGACTCTAGCGCATCATTAAAACTCGTTATTTCAAGCATTTCTGGCCGTTTTCGTGGGCTATAGTCCACGGTTTCGGGTCCCGGGAGGATTTCGATGCCCCGTGACCCACGGTACACGACTCTGGCGGCATCGTCAAAACTCGCGATTTCGAGCATTTCTGGCTGTTTTCGTGGGCTATAGTCCATGTTTTCTGGTCCCGGGAGGATTTTGATGCCCCACGAACCCTGGTACACGACTCTAGCGGCATTGTCAAAACTCGTGATTTCGAGCATTTCTGGCCGTTTTCGTGGGTTATAGTCCACGGTTTTCGGGTCCCGGGAGGATTTCGATGCCCCGTGACCCACTGATGTCTACGTTCCCCCTCCTTTCCTGTAGACAGTGTTGGGCCTCCAAGAGCAGAGGTTTGTAGAACAGCAGCAAGTTTTCCCTTAAGTGGATCACCCAAGGTTTATCGAACTCAGGGAGGAAGAGGTCAAAGATATCCCTCTCATGCAACCCTGCAACCACAAAGCAAGAAGTCTCTTGTGTCCCCAACACACCTAATGGGTGCACTAGTTCGGCGAAGAGATAGTGAAATACAGGTGGTATGAATAAGTAGTAGCAACGGTGCCAGAAAATAGCTTGCTGGCGTGTAGTGGATGGTGGTAGTATTGCGGCAGTAGTAACGCAGTAAAACAGTAAACAAGCAGTAGTAAATCAGCAGTATTTAGGAACAAGGCCTAGGGATTACACTTTCACTAGTGGACACTCTCAACATTGATCACATAACAGAATAGATAAATGCATACTCTACACTTTTGTTGGATGATGAACACATTGCGTAGGATTACACGAACCCTCAATGCCGGAGTTAACAAGCTCCACAATAATGCTCATGTTTTAGTAACCTTTAGTGTAAGATAGATCAACGGACTAAACCAAGTACTAGCATAGCATGCACACCGTAACCTTCATGCATATGTAGGAGGAATAGATCACATCAATACCATCATAATGATAATTAACTCCACAATCTACAAGAGATCATGATCATAGCCTACGACAAGAACCACACGGTGCACACACTAGTCACCTTTACACACGTGCAGGAGGAATAGAACTACTTTAATAACATCACTAGAGTAGCACATAGATGAATTGTGATACAAAACTCATATGAATCTCAATCATGTAAAGCAGCTCATGAGATCATTGTATTGAAGTACATGGAGAGAGATTAACCACATAGCTACCGGTACAGCCCCGAGCCTCGATGGAGAACTACTCCCTCCTCATGGGAGCAAGCAGCGGTGATGAAGATGGCGGTGGAGATGGCAGCGGTGTCGATGGAGAAGCCTTCCGGGGCACTTCCCCGCTCCGGCAGGGTGCCGGAACAGAGACTCCCCGTCCCCCGCATCTTGGCTTCGCGATGGCGGCGGCTCGGGAAGGTTTTCCGTATCGTGGTTTTTGTCATCAGTGGTTTTCGCGACGAGGCTTTATATAGGCGAAGAGGCGGCGCAGAGGGTCGAAGGGGTGGCCACACCATATGGCGGCGCGGCCGTGGCCTGGGCCGCGCCGGCCTATGGTCCGGGGGCCCACAGTGCTCCCCTCTCGGTCCTTCCCGGGTGTTCTGGATGCTTCCGGTGAAAATAGGAACCCGGGTCTTCGTTTCGTCCAATTCCGAGAATATTTCGTTACTAGGATTTCGAAACCAAAAACAGCAGTAAAACAGTGAACCGGCACTTCGGCATCTTGTTAATAGGTTAGTTCCGTAAAATGCACGAATATGACATAAAGTGTGCATAAAACATGTAGGTATCATCAATAATATGGCATAGAACATAAGAAATTATCGATACGTCTGGAGACGTATCAAGCATCCCCAAGCTTAGTTCTCGTCGTCCCGAGCAGTAAAACGATAACAAAGATAATTTCTGAAGTGATATGCCATCATAACCTTGATCATACTATTTGTAAACATATGTAGTGGATGCAGCGATCAAAACAATGGTAATGACATGAGTAAACAAGTGAATCATAAAGCAAGGACTTTTCATGAATAGTACTTCA
Source organism: Lolium rigidum (assembly GCF_022539505.1). NCBI lineage: Eukaryota > Viridiplantae > Streptophyta > Magnoliopsida > Poales > Poaceae > Lolium > Lolium rigidum. The sequence goes on along the minus strand of NW_025900881.1, from coordinate 103,730 downwards.
AGACAAGTATTAATAAGTCTTGCATAAGAGTTAACCCATAAAGCAATAAATCAAAGTAAAGGCATTGAAGCAACACAAAGGAAGATTAAGTTTCAGCGGTTGCTTTCAACTTGTAACATGTATATCTCATAGATAATTGTCAACATAGAGTAATATAACAAGTACAATATGCAAGTATGTAGGAATCAATGCACAGCTCACACAAGTGTTTGCTTCTTGAGGTGGAGAGAGATAGGTGAACTGACTCAACATAAAAGTAAAAAGAATGGTCCTTCAAAGAGGAAAGCATCGATTGCTATATTTGTGCTAGAGCTTTTATTTTGAAAACATGAAACAATTTTGTCAACGGTAGTAATAAAGCATATGAGTTATGTACATTATATCTTACAAGTTGCAAGTCTCATGCATAGTATACTAATAGTGCCCGCACCTTGTCCTAATTAGCTTGGACTACCGGATCATCGCAATGCACATGTTTTAACCAAGTGTCACAATGGGGTACCTCCATGCCGCCCTGTACAAAGGTCTAAGGAGAAAGCTCGCATTTTGGATTTCTCGCTTTTGATTATTCTCAACTTAGACATCCATACCGGGACAACATGGACAACAGATAATGGACTCCTCTTTAATGCATAAGCATGTGGCAACAATTATTATTCTCATATGAGATTGAGGATATATGTCCAAGATCTGAAACTTCCACCATGAATCATGGCTTTAGTTAGCGGCCCAATGCTCTTCTCTAACAATATGCATGCTCCAACCATGAAGGTGGTAGATCTCTCTTACTTCGTACAAGACGGACATGCATAGCAACTCACATGATATCCAACAAAGAATAGTTGATGGCGTCCCCGTAAACATGGTTATCGCACAACAAGCAACTTAATAAGAGATAAAGTGCATAAGTACATATTCAATACCACAATAGTTTTTAAGCTATTTGTCCCATGAGCTATATATTGCAAAAGTGAATGATGGAATTTTAAAGGTAGCACTCAAGCAATTTACTTTGGAATGGCGGATAAATACCATGTAGTAGGTAGGTATGGTGGACACAAATGGCATAGTGGTTGGCTCAAGTATTTGGGATGCATGAGAAGTATTCCCTCTCGATACAAGGTTTAGGCTAGCAAGGTTATTTGAAACAAACACAAGGATGAACGGGACAGCAAAACTCACATAAAAGACATATGGTAAACATTATAAGACTCCATACCGTCTTCCTTGTTGTTCAAAACTCAATACTAGATGTTATCTAGACTCTAGAGAAACCAAATATGCAAACCAAATTAGCAAGCTCTAAGTATTTCTTCATTAATGGGTGCAAAGTATATGATGCAAGAGCTTAAACATGAGCACAACAATTGCCAAGTATCACATTATCCAAGACATTATAGCAATTTACTACATGTATCATTTTCCAATTCCAACCATATAACAAATTAACGAAGAAGAAACTTCGCCATGAAAATTAAAAGCTAAGAACACATGTGTTCATATGAACCAGCGGAGCGTGTCTCTCTCCCACACAGTGCATTTATTCAAACAAAAACAAAAACAAAAGCACACAGACGCTCCAAGTAAAGTACATAAGATGTGGCCGAATAAAAATATAGTTTCAAGAGAAGGAACCTGATAATTTGTCGATGAAGAAGGGGATGCCTTGGGCATCCCCAAGCTTAGACGCTTGAGTCTTCTTAGAATATGCAGGGGTGAACCACCGGGGCATCCCCAAGCTTAGAGCTTTCACTCTCCTTGATCATAGTATATCATCCTCCTCTCTTGACCCTTGAAAACTTCCTCCACACCAAACTCGAAACAAACTCATTAGAGGGTTAGTGCATAATCAAAAACTCACATGTTCAGAGGTGACACAATCATTCTTAACACTTCGGACATTGCTCAAAGCTACTGGAAGGTAATGGAACAAAGAAATCCACCCAACACAACATAAAGAAGCAATGCGAAATAAAAGGCAGAATCTGTCAAAACAGAACAGTCCGTAAAGACGAATTTTAAAAGGGCACCAGACTTGCTCAAATGAAAATGCCCAAATTGAATGAAAGTTGCGTACATATCTGAGGATCACTCACGTAAATTGGCATAATTTTCTGAGTTACCTACAGGGAATTAGACCCAGATTCGTGACAGCAAAGAAATCTGGAACTGCGCAGTAATCCAAATCTAGTACTTACTTTACTATCAAAGACTTTACTTGGCACAACAAAACACAAAACTAAGATAAGGAGAGGTTGCTACAGTAGTAAACAACTTCCAAGACACAAATATAAAACAAAGTACTGTAGCAAAATAACACATGGGTTATCTCCCAAGAAGTGCTTTCTTTATAGCCATTAAGATGGGCTCAGCAGTTTTTATGATGCACTCGCAAGAAATAGTATTTGAAGCAAAAAGAGAGCTTCAAGAGGCAAATTCAAAACACATTTAAGTCTAACATGCTTCCTATGCATAGGAATCTTGTAAATAAACAAGTTCATGAAGAGCAAAGTAACAAGCATAGGAAGATAAAACAAGTGTAGCTTCAAAAATTTCAGCACATAGAGAGGTGTTTTAGTAACATGAAAATTTCTACAACCATATTTTCCTCTCTCATAATAACTTTCAGTAGCAACATGAGCAAACTCAACAATATAACTATCACATAAAGTATTCTTATCATGAGTCTCATGCATAAAATTATTACTCTCCACATAAGCATAATCAATTTTATTAGTAATAGCGGGAGCAAATTCAACAAAGTAGCTATCATTATTATTCTCATCAAGTGTAGGAGGCATACTATAATCACAATAAAATTTACTCTCCATAGTAGGTTGTACCAAAAGACCACTATCATTATAATCATCAGAAATAGGAGGCAAAGTATCATCAAAGAAAATTTTCTCCTCAATGCTTGGGGGACTAAAAATATCATGAAAACCAGCTTTCCCAAGCTTAGAACTTTCTATATCATTATCAACAATGGTGTTCAAAGCGTTCATACTAATATTACTACCAAGATGCAAATAAGATTTCATAGGTTTTTTAATTTTCGCATCAAACAATCCATGTTTTAAATCAGGAAATAGAATAAGAAGCTCATTGTTGTCCATTATGCCAAACTAGTGTAAACAAGAAACAAAAAGATGCAATTGGCAGGATCTAAAGGAAATAGCTTCGAGCACAAACACAATGGCGCCGGAAAAGTATTGTTACCCGGAACCGGAGTATGAGTGCCTTTTTACCTTTCCTCCCCGGCAACGGCGCCGTAAAATAGCTTGATGTCTACGTTCCCCTCCTTTCCCGTAGACAAGTGTTGGGCCTCCAAGAGCAGAGGTTTGTAGAACAAGCAGCAAGTTTTCCCTTAAGTGGATCACCCAAGGTTTATCGAACTCAGGGAGGAAGAGGTCAAAGATATCCCTCTCATGCAACCCCGCAACCACAAAGCAAGAAGTCTCTTGTGTCCCCAACACACCTAATAGGTGCACTAGTTCGGCGAAGAGATAGTGAAATACAAGTGGTATGAATAAGTAGTAGCAACGGTGCCGTAAAATAGCTTGCCGGCGTGTAGTGGATGGTGGTAGTATTGCGGCAAGTAGTAACGCAAAGAAACAAGAAACAAGCAGTAGTAACTCAGCAGTATTTAGGAACAAGGCCTAGGGATTACACTTTCACTAGTGGACACTCTCAACATTGATCACATAACAGAATAGATAAATGCATACTCTACACTTTTGTTGGATGATGAACACATTGCGTAGGATTACACGAACCCTCAATGCCGGAGTTAACAAGCTCCACAATAATGCTCATGTTTTAGTAACCTTTAGTGTAAGATAGATCAACAGACTAAACCAAGTACTAGCATAGCATGCACACCGTAACCTTCATGCATATGTAGGAGGAATAGATCACATCAATACCATCATAATGATAATTAACTCCACAATCTACAAGAGATCATGATCATAGCCTACGACAAGAACCACACGGTGCACACACTAGTCACCTTTACACACGTGCAGGAGGAATAGAACTACTTTAATAACATCACTAGAGTAGCACATAGATGAATTGTGATACAAAACTCATATGAATCTCAATCATGTAAAGCAGCTCATGAGATCATTGTATTGAAGTACATGGAGAGAGATTAACCACATAGCTACCGGTACAGACCCCGAGCCTCGATGGAGAACTACTCCTCCTCATGGGAGCAGCAGCGGTGATGAAGATGGCGGTGGAGATGGCAGCGGTGTCGATGGAGAAGCCTTCCGGGGCACCTTCCCGCTCCGGCAGGGTGCCGGAACAGAGACTCCCGTCCCCCGGATCTTGGCTTCGCGATGGCGGCGGCTCCGGAAGGTTTTCCGTATCGTGGTTTTTCTCATCGTGGTTTTCGCGACAGTAGGCTTTATATAGGCGAAGAGGCGGCCCAGGAGGGTCGAAGGGGTGGCCACACCATATGGCGGCGCGGCCGCGGCCCGGGCCGCGCCGGCCTATGGTCCGGGGGCCCAGTGGCCCCCCTCCGGTCCTTCTCGGGTGTTCTGGATGCTTCCGGTGAAAATAGGAACCTCGGGTCTTCGATTTCGTCCAATTCCGAGAATATTTCGTTACTAGGATTTCTGAAACCAAAAACAGCAGTAAAAACAGCAACTGGCACTTCGGCATCTTGTCAATAGGTTAGTTCCAGAAAATGCACGAATATGACATAAAGTGTGCATAAAACATGTAGGTATCATCAATAATATGGCATAGAACATAAGAAATTATCGATACGTCGGAGACGTATCACCCACGGTACACGACTCTACCGGCATCATCAAAACTCGTGATTTCGAGCATTTCTGGCCGTTTTCGTCGGAGTTCACGGTTTCGGGTCCCGGAGGATTTTGATGCCCCGTGACCCCCGGTACACGACTCTAGCGGCATCATTAAAACTCGTTATTTCAAGCATTTCTGGCCGTTTTCGTGGGCTATAGTCCACGGTTTCGGGTCCCGGGAGGATTTCGATGCCCCGTGACCCACGGTACACGACTGACGGCATCGTCAAAACTCGCGATTTCGAGCATTTCTGGCTGTTTTCGTGGGCTATAGTCCATGGTTTTCGGTCCCGGTAGGATTTTGATGCCCCGCGAACCCACGGTACACGACTCTAGCGGCATTGTCAAAACTCGTGATTTCGAGCATTTCTGGCCGTTTTCGTGGGTTATAGTCCACGGTTTTCGGCTCCCGGGAGGATTTCGATGCCCCGTGACCCCCGGTACATGACTCTAGCGGCATCGTCAAAATTCGTGATTTCAAGCATTTCTGGCCGTTTTCGTGGACTATAGTCCACGATTTCGGGTCCCGGGATTATTTCGATGCCCGTGACCCACGGTACACGACTCTAGCGGGATCATCAAAACTCGTGATTTCAAGAAATTCTGGCCATTTTCGTGGGCTATAGTCCACGGTTTTGGGTCCCAGGAGGATTTCGATGCCCCGTGACCCACGGTACACGACTCTAGCGGCATCGTCAAAACTCGTGACTTCGAGCATTTATGGCTGTTTTCATGGGCTATAGTCCACGTTTTCGGGTCCCGGGAGGATTTTGATGCCCCGTGACCCCCGGTACATGACTCTAGCGGCATCGTCAAAACTCGTGATTTCGAGCATTTCTGGCTGTTTTCGTGGACTATAGTCCACGATTTCGGGTCCCGGGAGTATTTCGATGCCCGTGACCCACGGTACACGACTCTAGCGGCATCATCAAAACTCGTGATTTCAAGCATTTCTGGCCATTTTCGTGGGCTATAGTCCACGGTTTCGGGTCCCGGGAGGATTTCGATGCCCCGTGACCCACGGTACACGACTCTAGCGGCATCGTCAAAACTCGTGATTTCGAGCATTTATGGCTGTTTTCGTGGGCTATAGTCCACGTTTTCGGGTCCCGGGAGGATTTTGATGCCACGTGACCCCCGGTACATGACTCTAGCAGCATCGTCAAAACTCGTGATTTCAAGCATTTCTGGCCGTTTTCGTGGGCTATAGTCCACGATTTCGGTCCCGGAGGATTTCGATGCCCCGTGACCCACGGTACATGACTCTAGCGGCATCATCAAAACTCGTGATTTCGAGCATTTCTGGCCGTTTTCGTGGGCTATAGTCCACGTTTTCGGGTCCCACGAGGATTTCGATGCCCCGTGACCCCCGGTACACGACTCTAGCGGCATCGTCAAAACTCGTGATTTCGAGCATTTCTGGCCGTTTTCGTGGGCTATAGTCCACGTTTTCGGGTCCCGGGATGATTTCGATGCCCCGTGACCCCGGTACACGACTCTAGCGGCATCAATCAAAACTCGTGATTTCAAGCATTTATGGCCGTTTTCGTGGGCTATGGTCCACGTTTTCGGGTCCCGGGAGGATTTCGATGCCCCGTGACCCACGGTACACGACTCTACCGGCATCGTCAAAACTCGTGATTTCGAGCATTTCTGGCCGTTGTCGGCTGGAGTCCACGGTTTCGGGTCCCGGGAGGATTTCGATGCCTCGTGACCCCGGTACACGACTCTAGCGGCATCATTAAAACTCGTTATTTCAAGCATTTCTGGCCGTTTTCGTGGGCTATAGTCCACGGTTTCGGGTCCCGGGAGGATTTCGATGCCCCGTGACCCACGGTACACGACTCTAGCGGCATCATCAAAACTCGTGATTTCAGGCATTTTTGGCCGTTTTCGTGGGCTATAGTCCATGTTTTCTGGTCCCGGGAGGATTTTGATGCCCCGTGACCCCCGGTACATGACTCTAGCGGCATTGTCAAAACTCGTGATTTCGAGCATTTCTGGCCGTTTTCGTGGGCTATACTCCACGGTTTGCGGGTCCCGGGAGGATTTCGATGCCCTGTGACCCCCGGTACATGACTCTAGCGGCATCGTCAAAACTCGTGATTTCGAGCATTTCTGGCCGTTTTCGTGGGATATAGTCCACGTTTTCGGGTCCCACGAGGATTTCGATGCCCCGTGACCCCCGGTACACGACTTTAGCGGGATCGTCAAAACTCGTGATTTCGAGCATTTCTGGCCGTTTTCGTGGGCTATAGTCCACGATTTTCAGGTCCCGAGATGATTTCGATGCCCTGTGACCGTACACGACTCTAGCGGCATCATTAAAACTCGTTATTTCAAGCATTTCTGGCCGTTTTCGTGGGCTATAGTCCACGGTTTCGGGTCCCGGGAGGATTTCGATGCCCCGTGACCCACGGTACACTACTCTAGCGGCATCGTCAAAACTCGTGATTTCGAGCATTTCTGGCCGTTTTCGTGGTCTATAGTCCATGTTTTCTGGTCCCGGGAGGATTTTGATGCCCCGAGACCCCCGGTACATGACTCTAGCGGCATTGTCAAAACTCGTGATTTCGAGCATTTCCGGCCGTTTTTGTGGGCTATAGTCCACGGTTTCGGGTCCCGGGAGTATTTCGATGCCCCGTGACCCACGGTACACGACTCTAGCGGCATCATCAAAACTCGTGATTTCAAGCATTTCTGGCCATTTTCGTGGGCTATAGTCCACGGTTTTGGGTCCCGGGAGGATTTCGATGCCCCGTGACCCACGGTACACGACTCTAGCGGCATCGTCAAAACTCGTGATTTCGAGCATTTATGGCTGTTTTCGTGGGCTATAGTCCACGTTTTCGGGTCCCGGGAGGATTTTGATGCCACGTGACCCCCGGTACATGACTCTAGCGACATCGTCAAAACTCGTGATTTCAAGCATTTCTGGCCGTTTTCGTGGACTATAGTCCACGATTTCGGGTCCCGGGAGTATTTCGATGCCCGTGACCCACGGTACACGACTCTAGCGGGATCATCAAAACTCGTGATTTGAAGCATTTCTGGCCATTTTCGTGGGCTATAGTCCACGGTTTCGGGTCCCAGGAGGATTTCGATGCCCCGTGACCCACGGTACACGACTCTAGCGGCATCGTCAAAACTCGTGATTTCGAGCATTTATGGCTGTTTTCGTGGACTATAGTCCATGTTTTCTGGTCCCGGGAGGATTTTGATGCCCCAAGACCCTTGGTACATGACTCTAGCGGCATTGTCAAAACTCGTGATTTCGAGCATTTCTGGCCGTTTTTGTGGGTTATAGTCCACGGTTTTCGGGTCCCGGGAGTATTTCGATGCCCTGTGACCCCCGGTACACGACTCTAGCGGCATCATTAAAACTCGTTATTTCAAGCATTTCTGGCCATTTTCGTGGGCTATAGTCCACGGTTTTGGGTCCCAGGAGGATTTCGATGCCCCGTGACCCACGGTACACGACTCTAGCGGCATCGTCAAAACTCGTGATTTCGAGCATTTATGGCTGTTTTCGTGGGCTATAGTCCACGATTCGGGTCCCGGGATGATTTTGATGCCACGTGACCCCGGTACATGACTCTAGCAGCATCGTCAAAACTCGTGATTTCAAGCATTTCGGCCGTTTTCGTGGACTATAGTCCACGATTTCGGGTCCCGGGAGTATTTCGATGCCCGTGACCCACGGTACACGACTCTAGCGGGATCATCAAAACTCGTGATTTCAAGCATTTCTGGCCGTTTTCGTGGAATATAGTCCACGATTTCGGGTCCCACGAGGATTTCGATGCCCTGTGACCTCCGGTACACGACTCTAGCGGCATCGTCAAAACTCGTGATTTCGAGCATTTCTGGCCGTTTTCGTGGGCCACGATTTTCGGGTCCCGGGATGATTTCGATGCCCTGTGACCCCCGGTACACGACTCTAGCGGCATCAATAAAACTCGTGATTTCAAGCATTTATGGCCGTTTTCGTGGACTATGGTCCACGTTTTCGGGTCCCGGGAGGATTTCGATGCCCCGTGACCCACGGTACACGACTCTACCGGTATCGTCAAAACTCGTGATTTCGAGCATTTCTGGCCGTTTTCGTCGGAGTCCACGGTTTCGGGTCCCGGGAGGATTTCGATGCCCCGTGACCCCCGGTACACGACTCTAGCGGCATCATTAAAACTCGTTATTTCAAGCATTTCTGGCCGTTTTCGTGGGCTATAGTCCACGGTTTCGGGTCCCGGGAGGATTTCGATGCCCCGTGACCCTCGGTACACGACTCGGCGGCATCGTCAAAACTCGCGATTTCGAGCATTTCCGGCTGTTTTCGTGGGCTATAGTCCATGTTTTCTCGGTCCGGGAGGATTTTGATGCCCCGCGACCCCTGGTACATGACTCTAGCGGCATTGTCAAAACTCGTGATTTCGAGCATTTCTGGCCGTTTTCGTGGGTTATAGTCCACGGTTTTCGGATCCCGGGAGGATTTCGATGCCCCGTGACCCCCGGTACATGACTCTAGCGGCATCGTCAAAACTCGTGATTTCGAGCATTTCTGGCCGTTTTCGTGGGATATAGTCCACGTTTTCGGTTCCCACGAGGATTTCGATACCCCCTGACCCCCGGTACACGACTTTAGCGGGATCGTCAAAACTCGTGATTTCGAGCATTTCTGGCCGTTTTCGTGGGCTATAGTCCACGATTTTCAGGTCCCGGGATGATTTCGATGCCCCGTGACCACACACGACTCTAGCGGCATCATTAAAACTCGTTATTTCAAGCATTTCGGGCCGTTTTCGTGGGCTATAGTCCACGGTTTCGGGTCCCAGGAGGATTTCGATGCCCCGTGACCCACGGTACACTACTCTGGCGGCATCGTCAAAACTCGCGATTTCGAGCATTTCTGGCTGTTTTCGTGGGCTATAGTCCATGTTTTCTGGTCCCGGGAGGATTTTGATGCCCCGAGACCCCTGTTACATGACTCTAGCGGCATTGTCAAAACTCGTGATTTCGAGCATTTCTGGCCGTTTTTGTGGGTTATAGTCCACGGTTTTCGGGTCCCGGGAGTATTTCGATGCCCTGTGACCCCCGGTACACGACTCTAGCGGCATCATTAAAACTCGTTATTTCAAGCATTTATGGCCATTTTCGTGGGCTATAGTCCACGGTTTTGGGTCCCGGGAGGATTTCGATGCCCCGTGACCCACGGTACACGACTCTAGCGGCATCGTCAAAACTCGTGATTTCGAGCATTTATGGCTGTTTTCGTGGGCTATAGTCCACGTTTTCGGTCCCACGAGGATTTCGATGCCCCGTGACCCCGGTACATGACTCTAGCGACATCGTCAAAACTCGTGATTTCAAGCATTTCTGGCCGTTTTCGTGGACTATAGTCCACGATTTCGGGTCCCGGGAGTATTTCGATGCCCCGTGACCCACGCGTACACGACTCTAGCGGGATCATCAAAACTCGTGATTTGAAGCATGTATGGCCATTTTCGTGGGCTATAGTCCACGGTTTTGGGTCCCGGGAGGATTTCGATGCCCCGTGACCCACGGTACACAACTCTAGCGGCATCGTCAAAACTCGTGATTTCGAGCATTTATGGCCGTTTTCGTGGGCTATAGTCCATGTTTTCTGGTCCCGGGAGGATTTTGATGCCCCAAGACCCTTGGTACATGACTCTAGCGGCATTGTCAAAACTCGTGATTTCGAGCATTTCTGGCCGTTTTCGTGGGTTATAGTCCACGGTTTTCGGGTCCCGGGAGTATTTCGATGCCCTGTGACCCCCGGTACACAACTCTAGCGGCATCATTAAAACTCGTTATTTCAAGCATTTCTGGCCATTTTCGTGGGCTATAGTCCACGGTTTTGGGTCCCAGGAGGATTTCGATGCCCCGTGACCCACGGTACACGACTCTAGCGGCATCGTCAAAACTCGTGATTTCGAGCATTTATGGCTGTTTTCGTGGGCTATAGTCCACGTTTTCGGGTCCCGGGAGGATTTTGATGCCACGTGACCCCCGGTACATGACTCTAGCGGCATCGTCAAAACTCGTGATTTCAAGCATTTCTGGCCGTTTTCGTGGACTATAGTCCACGATTTCGGGTCCCGGGAGTATTTCGATGCCCGTGACCCACGGTACACGACTCTAGCGGGATCATCAAAACTCGTGATTTCAAGCATTTCTGGCCGTTTTCGTGGAATATAGTCCACGATTTCGGGTCCCACGAGGATTTCGATGCCCTGTGACCTCCGGTACACGACTCTAGCGGCATCGTCAAAACTCGTGATTTTGAGCATTTCTGGCCGTTTTCGTGGGCCACGATTTTCGGGTCCCGGGTGATTTCGATGCCCTGTGACCCCCGGTACACGACTCTAGCGGCATCAATAAAACTCGTGATTTCAAGCATTTATGGCCGTTCTCGTGGACTATGGTCCACGCTCGGGTCCCGGGAGGATTTCGATGCCCCGTGACCCACGGTACACGACTCTAGCGGTATCGTCAAAACTCGTGATTTCGAGCATTTCTGGCCGTTTTCGTCGGAAGTCCACGGTTTCGGGTCCCGGAGGATTTCGATGCCCCGTGACCCCGGTACACGACTCTAGCGGCATCATTAAAACTCGTGATTTCAAGCATTTCTGGCCGTTTTCGTGGGCTATAGTCCACGGTTTCGGGTCCCGGGAGGATTTCGATGCCCCGTGACCCACGGTACACAACTCTGGCGGCATCGTCAAAACTCGCGATTTCGAGCATTTCTGGCTGTTTTCGTGGGCTATAGTCCATGTTTTCTGGTCCCGGGAGGATTTTGATGCCCCGCGACCCCTGGTACATGACTCTAGCGGCATTGTCAAAACTCGTGATTTCGAGCATTTCTGGCCGTTTTCGTGGGTTATAGTCCACGGTTTTCGGATCCCGGGAGGATTTCGATGCCCCGTGACCCCCGGAACATGACTCTAGCGGCATCGTCAAAACTCGTGATTTCGAGCATTTCCGGCCGTTTTCGTGGGCTATAGTCCACGCTGTCGGTCCCACGAGGATTTCGATGCCCCGTGACTCCCGGTACACCGACTTTAGCGGATCGTCAAAACTCGTGATTTCGAGCATTTTCGGCCGTTTTCGTGGACTATAGTCCACGATTTTCAGGTCCCGAGATGATTTCGATGCCCCGTGACCAGTACACGACTCTAGCGGCATCATTAAAACTCATTATTTCAAGCATTTCGGCCGCTTTCGTGGGCTATAGTCCACGGTTTCGGGTCCCGGGAGGATTTCGATGCCCCGTGACCCACGGTACACTACTCTGGCGGCATCGTCAAAACTCGCGATTTCGAGCATTTCTGGCCGTTTTCGTGGTCTATAGTCCATGTTTTTCGGTCCCGGAGGATTTTGATGCCCCGAGACCCCGCTACATGACTCTAGCGGCATTGTCAAAACTCGTGATTTCGAGCATTTCGGCCGTTTTTGTGGGTTATAGTCCATGGTTTTCGGGTCCCGGGAGTATTTCGATGCCTCGTGACTCCCGGCACACCACTCTAGCGGCATCATTAAAACTCGTTATTTCAAGCATTTATGGCCATTTTCGTGGGCTATAGTCCACGGTTTTGGGTCTCAGGAGGATTTCGATGCCCGTGGACCCACGGTACACGACTCGTAGCGGCATCGTCAAAACTCGTGGATTTCGAGCATTTATGGCTGTTTTCGTGGGCTATAGTCCACGCTCGGTCCCGGGAGGATTTTGATGCCACGTGACTCCCGGACATGACTCTAGCGACATCGCCAAAACTCGTGATTTCAAGCATTTCTGGCCGTTTTCGTGGGACTATAGTCCACGATTTCCGGTCCCGGAGGATTTCGATGCCCGTGACACACGGTACACGACTCTAGCGGATCATCAAAACTCGTGATTTGAAGCATGTATGGCCATTTTCGTGGGCTATAGTCCACGGTTTTGGGTCCCAGGAGGATTTCGATGCCCCGTGACCCACGGTATACAACTCTAGCGGCATCGTCAAAACTCGTGATTTCGAGCATTTATGGCCGTTTTCGTGAACTATAGTCCATGTTTTCGGTCCCGGAGGATTTTGATGCCCCAAGACCTTGATACATGACTCTAGCGCATTAGTCAAAACTCGTGATTTCGAGCATTTCTCGGCCGTTTTGTGGGCTATAGTCCACGATTTCGGGTCCCGGAGTATTTCGATGCCTCAGTGACCCTCGGTACTACGATTCTAGCGGCATCATTAAAACTCTTGATTTCAAGCATTTCTGCCATTTTCGTGGGCTATAGTCCACGGTTTTAGGTCCTGTGAGGATTTCGATGCCCCGTGACCCACGGCACACGACTCTAGCGGCATCGTCAAAACTCGTGATTTCGAGCATTTATGGCTGTCTTCATGGGCTATAGTCCACGTTTCGGTCCCGGAGGATTTTGATGCCACGTGACCCCCGGTACATGACTCTAGCGGCATCGTCAAAACTCGTGATTTCAAGCATTTTCGGCCGCTGTGGACTATAGTCCACGATTTCGGGTCCCGGGAGTATTTCGATGCCCGTGACCCACGGTACACGACTCTAGCGGATCATCAAAACTCGTGATTTCAAGCAACTTCTGCCATTTTCGTGGGCTATAGTCCACGGTTTTGGGTCCCAGGAGGATTTCGATGCCCCGTGACCCACGGTACACTAATCTGGCGGCATCGTCAAAACTCGCGATTTCGTGCATTTCTGGTACCGTGGGTCACGGGGCATCGAAATCCTCCTGGGACCCGAAACCGTGGACTATAGCCCACGAAAACGGCCAGAAATGCTTGAAATAACGAGTTTTAATGATGCCGGTAGAGTCGTGTACCTGGTCGCAGGCATCGAAATCATCTCGAGATCTGAAAATCGTGGACTATAGCCCACGAAAACGGCCGTAAATGCTCGAAATCACGAGTTTTGACGATCCCGCTAAAGTCGTGTACCGGGGGTCACGGGGCATCGAAATCCTCGTGGGAACCGAAAACGTGGACTATAGCCCACGAAAACGGCCGTAAATGCTCGAAATCACGAGTTTTGACAATGCCGCTAGAGTCATGTACCGTGGGTCACGGGGCATCAAAATCCTCCCGGACTCGTAAAACATGGACTATAGCCCACGAAAACAGCCGTAAATGCTCGAAATCGTGAGTTTTGATGATGCCGCCAGAGTCGTGTACCGTGGGTCACGAGGCATCGAAATCCTCCTGGGACCCGAAACCGTGGACTATAGCCCACGAAAACGGCCATAAATGCTTGAAATAACGAGTTTTAATGATGCCGCTAGAGTCGTGTACCGTGGGTCACAGGGCATCGAAATCCTCCCGGGACCCGAAAACGTGGACTCCGACGAAAACGGCCAGAAATGCTCGAAATCACGAGTTTTGACGATACCGTAGAGTCGTGTACCGTGGGTCACGGGCATCGAAATCCTCCTCGGACCCGAAAACGTGGACCATAGCCCACGAAAACGGCCATAAATGCTTGAAATCACGAGTTTTGATTGATGCCGCTAGAGTCGTGTACCGGGGTCACAGGGCATCGAAATCATCCCGGGACTCGAAAATCGTGGGCCCACGAAAATGGCCGTAAATGCTCGAAATCACGAGTTTTGACGATGCCGCTAGAGTCATGTACCGGGGTCACGGGCATCGAAATTCTCCCGGACCCGAAAACATGGACTATAGCCCACGAAAACGGCGTAAATGCTCGAGATCACGAGTTTTGACGATGCCGCTAGAATCATGTACCGGGGGTCACGGGCATCAAAATCCTCCCGGGAACCGAAAACGTGGACTATAGCCCACGAAAATAGCAAGAAATGCTCGAAATCACGATTTTCGACGATGCCGCTAGAGTCATGTACCGTGGGTCACGTGGCATCAAAATCCTCCCGGGACCCGAAAACGTGGACTATAGTCCACGAAAACAGCCAGAAATGCTCGAAATCACGAGTTTTGACGATGCCGCTAGAGTCATGTACCGGGGGTCACGGGGCATCGAAATCCTCCCGGGACCCGAAAACATGGACTATAGCCCACGAAAACGGCCAGAAATGCTCGAGATCACGAGTTTTGACGATGCCGCTAGAGTCATGTACCGGGGGTCACGGGGATCAAAATCCTCCCGGAACCGAAAACGTGGACTATAGCCCACGAAAATAGCAAGAAATGCTCGAAATCACGAGTTTCGATGATGCCGCTAGAGTCATGTACCGGGGGTCACGTGGCATCAAAATCCTCCCGGGACCCGAAAACGTGGACTATAGTCCACGAAAACAGCCATAAATGCTCGAAATCACGAGTTTTGACGATGCCGCTAGAGTTGTGTACCGTGGGTCACGGGGCATCGAAATCCTCCTGGGACCCAAAACCGTGGACTATAGCCCACGAAAATGGCCATAAATGCTTGAAATCACGAGTTTTGATGATCCCGCTAGAGTCGTGTACCGTGGGTCACGTGCATCGAAATACTCCCGTGACCCGAAATCGTGGACTATAGTCCACGAAAACGGCCAGAAATGCTTGAAATCACGAGTTTTGACAATGCCTCTAGAGTCATGTACCAAGGGTCTTGGGGCATCAAAATCCTCCCGGGACCAGAAAACATGGACTATAGCCCACGAAAACAGCCAGAAATGCTCGAAATCGCGAGTTTTGACGATGCCGCCAGAGTAGTGTACCGTGGGTCACGAGGCATCGAAATCCTCCCGGGACCCGAAACCGTGGACTATAGCCCATGAAAACGCCAGAAATGCTTGAAATAACGAGTTTTAATGATGCCGCTAGAGTCGTGTACTGGGTCACCAGGCATCAAAATCATCCCGGGACTCCGAAAATCGTGGACTATAGCCCACGAAAACGGCCGAAATGCTCGAAATCACGAGTTTTGACGATCCCGCTAAAGTCGTGTACCGGGGGTCACGGGCATCGAAATCCTCGTGGAACCGAAAACGTGGACTATAGCCCACGAAAACGGCCGAAATGCTCGAAATCACGAGTTTTGACGATACCGCTAGAGTCATGTACCGGGGTCACGGGCATCGAAATACTCCCGGGATCCGAAAACCGTGGACAATAACCCACGAAAACGGCCAGTAAATGCTCGAAATCACGAGTTTTGACAATGCCGCTAGAGTCATGTACCGGGGTCACGGGGCATCAAAATCCTCCCGGACCGAAAACATGGACTATAGCCCACGAAAACAGCCAGTAAATGCTCGAAGTCGCGAGTTTTGACGATGCCGCCAGAGTCGTGTACCGTGGGTCACGGGGCATCGAAATCCTCCCGGGACCCGAAACCGTGGACTATAGCCCACGAAAACGGCCATAAATGCTTGAAATAACGAGTTTTAATGATGCCGCTAGAGTCGTGTACCGGGGTCACAGCGCATCGAAATCCTCCCGGACCCGAAACCGTGGACTATAGCCCACGAAAACGGCCGTAAATGCTCGAAATCACGAGTTTTGACGATACCGCTAGAGTCGTGTACCGTGGGTCACGGGCATCGAAATCCTCCCGGACCCGAAAACGTGGACCATAGCCCACGAAAACGGCCATAAATGCTTGAAATCACGAGTTTTGACGATGCCGCTAGAGTCGTGTACCGGGGGTCACAGGGCATCGAAATCATCCCGGGACCCGAAAATCGTGGCCCACGAAAACGGCCAGAAATGCTCGAAATCACGAGTTTTGACGATGCCGCTAGAGTCGTGTACCGGAGGTCACAGGGCATCGAAATCCTCGTGGGAACCGAAAACGTGGACTATAGCCCATGAAAACGGCCAGAAATGCTCGAAATCACGAGTTTTGACGATGCCGCTAGAGTCATGTACCGGGGGTCACGGGGCATCGAAATCCTCCCGGACCCGAAAACATGGACTATAGCCCACGAAAACGGCCAGAAATGGTCGAGATCACGAGTTTTGACGATGCCGCTAGAGTCATGTACCGGGGGTCACGGGGAATCAAAATCCTCCCGGAACCGAAAACGTGGACTATAGCCCACGAAAATAGCAAGAAATGCTCGAAATCACGAGTTTCGATGATGCCGCTAGAGTCGTGTACCGGGGGTCACGTGGCATCAAAATCCTCCCGGGACCCGAAAACGTGGACTATAGTCCACGAAAACAGCCATAAATGCTCGAATTCACGAGTTTTGACGATGCCGCTAGAGTTGTGTACCGTGGGTCACGGGGCATCGAAATCCTCCTGGGACCGAAAACGTGGACTATAGCCCACGAAAACGGCCGTGAAATGCTTCGAAATCACGAGTTTTGATGATGCCGCTAGAGTCGTGTACCGGGGGTCACTGGGCATCGAAATCCTCCCGGATCCGAAAACGTGGACTATAGCCCACGAAAACAGCCGTAAATGCTCGAAATCGCGAGTTTTGATGATGCCGCTAGAGTCGTGTACTGTGGGTCACAGGGCATTGAAATCATCCCGTGATCTGAAAACCGTGGGACTATAGCCCACGAAAATGGCCGTGAAATGCTCGAAATCACGAGTTTTGACGATGCCGCCAGAGTCGTGTACCGTGGGTCACGGGCCATCGAAACCCACCCGGACCCCGAAACCGTGGACTATAGCCCACGAAAACGGCCAGAAATGCTCGAAATCACGAGCTTTGACGATGCCGCTAGAGTCGTGTACCGTGGGTCACGGGGCATCGAAATCCTCCTGGGAACTCGAAACGTGGACTATAGCCCACGAAAACGGCGTAGAAATGCTCGAAATCACGAGTTTTGACGATGCCGCTAGAGTCGTGTACCGTGGGTCACGGCATCGAAATCCTCCCTGGACCCGAAAACCGTGGACTATAGCCCACGAAAACGGCCAGAAATGCTCGAAATCACGAGTTTTGACGATGCCGCTAGAGTCGTGTACCGGGGTCACGGGGCATCGAAATCCTCCCGGACCTGAAAACATGGACTATAGCCCACGAAAACAGCCGAAATGCTCGAAATCACGAGTTTTGACGATGCCGCCAGAGTCATGTACCGTGGGTCACGGGCATCGAAATCCTCCCGGGATCCGTAAACCGTGGACTATAGCCCACTGAAAACGGCCGTAAATGCTTGAAATCACGAGTTTTGATGATGCCGCTAGAGTCGTGTACCGGGTCACGGGCATCGAAATCCTCCCGGGACTCGAAAACATGGACTATAGCCCACGAAAACAGCCAGAAATGCTCGAAATCGCGAGTTTTGACGATGCCGCTAGAGTCGTGTACCGGGGGTCACAGGGCATCGAAATCATCCCGTGACCTCAAAACCGTGGACTATAGCCCACGAAAACGGCCGTAAATGCTCGAAATCACGAGTTTTGATGATGCCGCTAGAGTCGTGTACCGGGGTCACTGGGCATCGAAATCCTCCCGGACCCGAAAATCGTGGACTATAGCCCACGAAAACAGCCGTAAATGCTCGAAATCACGAGTTTTGATGATGCCGCTAGAGTCAGGTACCGGGGTCACGGGGCATCGAAATCCTCCGTGGAACCGAAAACCGTGGACTATAGCCCACGAAACAGCCAGAAATGCTCGAAATCGCTGAGTTTTGATGATGCCGCTAGAGTCGTGTACCGTGGGTCACGGGCATCGAAATCCTCCCGGACCCGAAAATCGTGGACTATAGCCCACGAAACGGCCGTGAAATGCTCGAAATCACGAGTTTTGACGATGCCGCTAGAGTCGCGTACCGGGGTCACGGGCATCGAAATCCTCCCGGACCCGAAACCGTGGACTATAGCCCACTGAAAACAGCCGAAATGCTCGAAATCACGAGTTTTGACGATGCCGCTAGAGTCGTGTACCGTGGGTCACGGGCATCGAAATCCTCCTGGACCCGCAAAACGTGGACTATAGCCCACGAAAACGGCCGAAATGCTCGAAATCACGAGTTTTGACGATGCCGCTAGAGTCGTGTACCGGGGTCACAGGGCATCGAAATCCTCCGGGACCCGAAACCGTGGACTATAGCCCACGAAAACGGCCAGTAAATGCTGGAGATCACGAGTTTTGACGATGCCGCTAGAGTCGTGGTACCGGGGTCACGGGCATGAAAATCCTCCCGGGACCAAAACATGGACTATAGCCCACGAAAACAGCCGAAATGCTCGAAATCGCGAGTTTTGACGATGCCGCTAGACTCATGTACCGTGGGTCACGGGCATCGAAATCCTCCCGGGATCCGAAAACCGTGGACTATAGCCCACGAAACGGCCAGAAATGCTTGAAATCACGAGTTTTGATGATGCCGCTAGAGTCGTGGTACCGGGGTCACGTGGCATCGAAATCCTCCCGGACTCGAAAACGTGGACTATAGCCCACGAAAACAGCCAGAAATGCTCGAAATCACGAGTTTTGACGATGCCGCTAGAAGTCGTGTACTCGTGGGTCACGGGGCATCGAAATACTCCCGGGACCTGAAATCGTGGACTATAGCCCACGAAAACGGCCAGAAATGCTTGAAATCACGAGTTTTGACGATGCCGCTAGAGTCGTGTACCGGGGTCACGGGCATCGAAATCCTCCCGGACCCGAAAACCGTGGACTATAGCCCACTAAAACAGCCAGAAATGCTCGAAATCACGAGTTTTGACGATGCCGCTAGAGTCGTGTACTGTGGGTCACGGGGCATCGAAATCCTCCCGGACCGAAAACATGGACTATAGCCCACGAAACAACGTGTAAATGCTCGAAATCGCGGAGTTTTGATGATGCCGCCAGAGTCGTGTACCGTGGGTCACTAGGCATCGAAATCCTCCCGTGACTGAAAACCGTGGACTATAGCCCACGTAAACAGCCGTAAATGCTCGAAATCGCGAGTTTTGATGATGCCGCTAGAGTCGTGTACCGGGGTCACGGGCATCGAAATCTCCTCGGACTCGAAATCGTGGACTATAGCCCACGAAAACGGCCGTAAATGCTCGAAATCACGAGTTTTGACGATGCCGCTAGAGTCGTGTACCGGGGTCACGGGCATCGAAATCCTCCCGGGACCCGAAAACCGTGGACTATAGCCCACGAAAACAGCCGTAAATGCTCGAAATCACGAGTTTTGACGATGCCGCTTAGAGTCGTGTACCGTGGGTCACTGGGCATCGAAATCCTCCCGGACCCGAAAACATGGACTATAGCCCACGAAAACAGCCGTAAATGCTCGAAATCGCGAGTTTTGACGATGCCGCCGAGTCGTGTACTGGGTCATGGGGCATCGAAATCCTCCCGGGACTCGAAACCGTGGACTATAGCCCACGAAACAGCCAGTAATGCTCGAAATCACGAGTTTTGATGATGCCGCTAGAGTCGTGTACCGGGGGTCACGGGGCATCGAATCCTCCCGGGACTCGAAAACATGGACTATAGCCCACGAAAACGGCCAGAAATGCTCGAAATCGCGAGTTTTGACGATGCCGCTAGTAGTCGTGTACCGGGGTCACGGGCATCGAAATCCTCCCGGACTCGAAACCGTGGACTATAGCCCACGAAAACGGCCAGAAATGCTCGAGATCACGAGTTTTGACGATGCCGCTAGAGTCGTGTACTGTGGGTCACGGGGCATCAAAATCCTCCCGGGACCCGAAAACATGGACTATAGCCCACGAAAACAGCCAGAAATGCTCGAAATCACGAGTTTTGACGATGCCGCTAGAGTCGTGTACCGTGGGTCACGAGGCATCGAAATCCTCCTGGGACCCGAAACCGTGGACTATAGCCCACGAAAACGGCCAAAAATGCCTGAAATCACGAGTTTTGATGATGCCGCTAGAGTCGTGTACCGGGGTCACTAGGCATCGAAATCCTCCCGGACCTGAAAACGTGGACTATAGCCCACGAAAACGGCCGAAATGCTCGAGATCACGAGTTTTGACAATGCCGCTAGAGTCGTGTACCGTGGGTCACGGGGCATCAAAATCCTCCCGGGATCCGTAAAACATGGACTATAGCCCACGAAAACAGCCGAAATGCTCGAAATCGCGAGTTTTGATGATGCCGCCAGTAGTCGTGTACCGTGGGTCACGGGCACCGAAATCCTCCCGTGACCCGAAAACCGTGGACTATAGCCCACGAAAACGGCCGTAAATGCTGCGAAATCACGAGTTTTGATGATGCCGCTAGAGTCGTGTAACCGTGGGTCACGGGGCATCGAAATCCTCCGCGGACCCGAAATCGTGGACTATAGCCCACGAAAACGCCGTAAATGCTTGAAATCACGAGTTTTGACGATGCCGCTAGAGTCGCGTACGGTGGGTCACGGGGCATCAAAATCCTCTCGGATCCGTAAAACGTGGACTATAGCCCACGAAAACAGCCGTAAATGCTCGAAATCGCGAGTTTTGACGATGCCGCTAGATGTCAGTACCGGGGGTCACGGGGCATCGAAATCCTCCCGTATCCGAAACCGTGGACTATAGCCCACGAAAACAGCCGTAAATGCTCGAAATCACGAGTTTTGACGATGTCAGCTAGAGTCGTGTAACCGTGGGTCACGGGCATCGAATCCTCCTGGACCCGAAATCGTGGACTATAGCCCACGAAAACGGCCGTAAATGCTTGAAATCACGAGTTTTGATGATGCCGCCAGAGTCATGTAATGCAGGGTCACGGGGCATCGAAATCCTCCCGTGACCCGAAAACCGTGGACTATAACCCACGAAAACGACCAGAAATGCTCGAAATCACGAGTTTTGACGATGCCGCCAGAGTCGTGTACTCGGGGTCACGGGCATCGAAATCCTCTCTGGATCTCAAACCGTGGACTATAGCCCACGAAAACAGCCGTAAAATGCTCGAATCACGAGTTTTGACGATGCCGCTAGAGTCATGAATCGTGGGTCATGGGGCATCGAAATCCTCCTCGGGATCTCGAAAACCGTGGACTATAGCCCACGAAAACGGCCATAAATGCTTGAAATCACGAGTTTTGATGATGCCGCTAGAGTCTGTACCAGGGGTCACAGGGCATCGAAATCCTCCCGGTACCAGAAAACATGGACTATAGCCCACGAAAACAGCCAGAAACGCTCGAAATCGCGAGTTTTGATGATGCCGCCAGAGTCGTGTACCAGGGGTCACAGGGCATTGAAATCATCCCGTGACCTGAAAACCGTGGACTATAGCCCACGAAAATGGCCAGAAATGCGCAAAATCGCGAGTTTCGACGATGCCACCAAACTCGTGTACCGGGGGTCACGGGGCATCGAAATCCTCATGGGACCCGAAACCGTGGACTATAGCCCACGAAAACAGCCAGAAATGCTCGAAATCGCGAGTTTTGATGATGCCGCCAGAGTCGTGTACCAGGGGTCACAGGGCATTGAAATCATCCCGTGACCCGAAAACCGTGGACTATAGCCCACGAAAACGGCCAGAAATGCGCGAAATCGTGAGTTTTGATGATGCCGATAGAGTCGTGTAACGTGGGTCACGGGGCATCGAAATACTCCCGGGACCCGAAATCGTGGACTATAGCCCACGAAAACGGCCAGAAATGCTTGAAATCGCGAGTTTTGACGATGCCGCTAGAATCACGTACCGGGGGGTCACGGGCCATCGAAATCCTCCCTGGACCCGAAAACCGTTGACTATAACCCACGAAAACAGCCGAAATGCTCGAAATCACGAGTTTTGACAATGCCGCTAGAGTCGTGTACCAGGGGTCACGGGGCATCAAAATCCTCCCGGTACCAGAAAACATGGACTATAGCCCACGAAAACAGCCAGAAATCCTCGAAATCACGAGTTTTGACGATGCCGCCAGAGTCATGTACCGGGGGTCATGGGGCTTCGAAATCCTCCTGGGACCCGAAACCGTGGACTATAGCCCACGAAAACAGCCAGAAATGCTCGAAATCACGAGTTTTGACGATGCCGCCAGAGTCGTGTACCGGGGGTCATGGGGCATCGAAATCCTCCCGGGACCCGAAAACATGGACTATAGCCCACGAAAACAGCCGCGAAATGCTCGAAATCGCGAGTTTTGATGATGCCGCCAGAGTCGTGTACCAGGGGTCACAGGGCATTGAAATCATCCCGTGACCTGAAAACCGTGGACTATAGCCCACAAAAATGGCCAGAAATGCGCAAAATCGCGAGTTTCGACGATGCCACCAAACTCGTGTACCGGGGTCACGGGGCATCGAAATCCTCATGGGACCCGAAACCGTGGACTATAGCCCACGAAAACAGCCAGTAAATGCTCGAAATCGCGAGTTTTGATGATGCCGCCGGAGTCGTGTACCGGGGGTCACAGGGCATTGAAATCATCCCGTGACCTGAAAACCGTGGACTATAGCCCACGAAAACGGCCAGAAATGCGCGAAATCATGAGTTTTGATGATGCCGATAGAGTCGTGTAACGTGGGTCACGGGGCATCGAAATACTCCCGGGACCCGAAATCGTGGACTATAGCCCACGAAAACGGCCAGAAATGCTTGAAATCGCGAGTTTTGACGATGCCGCTAGAATCACGTACCGGGGGGTCACGGGCCATCGAAATCCTCCCTGGACCCGAAAACCGTTGACTATAACCCACGAAAACAGCCAGAAATGCTCGAAATCACGAGTTTTGACAATGCCGCTAGAGTCGTGTACCGGGGTCACGGGGCATCAAAATCCTCCCGAGTACCGAAAAACATGGACTATAGCCCACGAAAACAGCCGGAAATCCTCGAAATCACGAGTTTTGACGATGCCGCCAGAGTCATGTACCGGGGGTCATGGGGCTTCGAAATCCTCCTGGGACCCGAAACCGTGGACTATAGCCCACGAAAACAGCCAGAAATGCTCGAAATCACGAGTTTTGACGATGCCGCCAGAGTCGTGTACCGGGGGTCATGGGGCATCGAAATCCTCCCGGTACCAGAAAACATGGACTATAGCCCACGAAAACAGCCAGAAATGCTCGAAATCGCGAGTTTTGATGATGCCGCCAGAGTCGTGTACCAGGGGTCACAGGGCATTGAAATCATCCCGTGACCTGAAAACCGTGGACTATAGCCCACGAAAATGGCCAGAAATGCGCGAAATCGCGAGTTTCGACGATGCCGCCAAACTCGTGTACCGGGGGTCACGGGGCATCGAAATCCTCCCGGGACCCGAAACCGTGGACTATAGCCCACGAAAACGGCCAGAAATGCTTGAAATCACGAGTTTTGATGATGCCGCCAGAGTCGTGTACCAGGGGTCACAGGGCATTGAAATCATCCCATGACCTGAAAACCGTGGACTATAGCCCACGAAAACGGCCAGGAAAGCGCGAAATCGCGAGTTCCGACGATGCCGCCAAACTCGTGTATCGTGGGTCACGGGGCATCGTAATACTCCCGGGACCCGAAACCGTGGACTATAGCCCACGAAAACAGTCAGAAATGCTCGAAATCACGAGTTTTGACGATGCCGCTAGAGTCGTGTACCGTGGGTCACGTGGCATCGAAATCCTCCTGGGACCCGAAACCGTGGACTATAGCCCACGAAAACGGCCAGAAATACTTGAAATCACGAGTTTTGATGATGTCGCTAGAGTCGTGTACCGGGGGTCACGGGGCATCGAAATCCTCCCGGGACACGAAAACCGTGGACTATAGCCCACGAAAATGGCCAGAAATGCTCGAGATCACGAGTTTTGACAATGCCGCTAGAGTCGTGTACCAGGGGTCACGGGGCATCAAAATCCTCCCGGGACCAGAAAACATGGACTATAGCCCACGAAAACAGCCAGAAATGCTCGAAATCACGAGTTTTGACGATGCCGCTAGAGTCGTGTACCGTGGGTCACGGGGCATCGAAATCCTCCTAGGACCCGAAACCGTGGACTATAGCCCACGAAAACGACAAGAAATGCTTGAAATCACGAGTTTTGATGATGCCGCTAGAGTCGTGTACCGTGGGTCACGGGGCATCGTAATACTCCCGGGACCCGAAATCGTGGACTATAGCCCACGAAAACGGCCAGAAATGCTTGAAATCACGAGTTTTGACGATGCCGCTAGAGTCACGTACCGGGGGTCACGGGGCATCGAAATCCTCACGGGACCCGAAAACCGTTGACTATAACCCACGAAAACGGCCAGAAATGCGCGAAATCGCGAGTTTCGACGATGCCGCCAAACTCGTGTACCGGTGGTCACGGGGCATCGAAATCCTCCCGGGACCCGAAACCGTGGACTATAGCCCACGAAAACAGCCAGAAATGCTCGAAATCACGAGTTTTGACGATGCCGCTAGAGTCGTGTACCGTTGGTCACGGGGCATCGAAATCCTCCTAGGACCCGAAACCGTGGACTATAGCCCACGAAAACGGCCAGAAATGCTTGAAATCACGAGCTTTGATGATGCCGCTAGAGTCGTGTATCGTGGGTCACGGGGCATCGTAATACTCCCAGGACCCAAAATCGTGGACTATAGCCCACGAAAACGGCCAGAAATGCTTGAAATCACGAGTTTTGACGATGCCGCTAGAGTCACGTACCGGGGGTCACGGGGCATCGAAATCCTCCCGGACCCGAAAACCGTTGACTAACCCACGAAAACAGCCGTAAATGCTCGAAATCACGAGTTTTGACAATGCCGCTAGATTCGTGTACCAGGGGTCACGGGGCATCAAAATCCTCTCGGGACCGGAAAACATGGACTATAGCCCACGAAAACAGCCAGAAATGCTCGAAATCGCGAGTTTTGACGATGCCGCCAGAGTCGTGTACCGTGGGTCATGGGGCATCGAAATCCTCCTGGGACCCGAAACCGTGGACTATAGCCCACGAAAACGTCTAGAAATGCTTGAAATCACGAGTTTTCATGATGCCGCCAGAGTCGTGTACCAGGGGTCACAGGGCATTGAAATCATCCCGTGACCTGAAAACCGTGGACTATAGCCCACGAAATCCTCCCGGGACCCGAAACCGTGGACTATAGCCCACGAAAACAGCCAGAAATGCTCGAAATCACAAGTTTTGACGATGCCGCTAGAGTCGTGTATCGTGGGTCACGGGGCATCGAAATCCTCCTAGGACCCGAAACCGTGGACTATAGCCCACGAAAACGGCCAGAAATGCTTGAAATCACGAGTTTTGATGATGCCGCTAAAGTCGTGTACCGTGGGTCACGGGGCATCGTAATACTCCCGGGACCCGAAATCGTGGACTATAACCCAAGAAAACGGCCAGAAATGCTTGAAATCACGAGTTTTGACGATGCCGCTAGAGTCATGTACCGGGGGTCATGGGGCATCGAAATCCTCCCAGGACCCGAAAACCGTGGACTATAACCCACAAAAACGGCCAGAAATGCTCGAAATCACGAGTTTTGACAATGCCGCCAGAGTCGTGTACCAGGGGTCACGGGGCATCAAAATCCTCCCGGGACCAGAAAACATGGACTATAGCCCACGAAAACAGCCAGAAATGCTCGAAATCGCGAGTTTTGATAATGCCGCCAGAGTCGTGTACCGTGGGTCACAGGGCATTGAAATCATCCCGTGACCTGAAAACCGTGGACTATAGCCCACGAAAACGGCCAGAAATGCGCGAAATCGCGAGTTTTGATGATGCCGCTAGAGTTGTGTACCGTGGGTCACGGGGCATCGTAATACTCCCGGGACCCGAAATCGTGGACTATAGCCCACGAAAACGGCCAGAAATGCTTGCAATCACGAGTTTTGACGACGCCGCTAGAGTCACGTACCGGGGGTCACGGGGCATCAAAATCCTCTCGGGACCAGAAAACATGGACTATAGCCCACGAAAACAGCCAGAAATGCGCGAAATCGCGAGTTTCGACGATGCCGCCAAACTCGTGTACCGGGGGTCACGGGGCATCGAAATCCTCCCGGGACTCGAAACCGTGGACTATAGCCCACGAAAACAGCCAGAAATGCTTGAAATCACGAGTTTTGACGATGCCGCAAGAGTCGTGTACCGTGGGTCACGGGGCATCGAAATCCTCCTAGGACCCGAAACCGTGGACTACAGCCCACGAAAACGGCCAGGAATGCTTGAAATCACGAGTTTTGATGATGCCGCTAGAGTCGTGTACCCTGGGTCACGGGGCATCGTAATACTCCCGGGACCCGAAATCGTGGACTATAGCGCACGAAAACGGCAAGAAATGCTTGAAATCACGAGTTTTGACGATGCCGCTAGAGTCACGTACCGGGGGTCACGGGCATCGAAATCCTCCCGGGACCCGAAAACCGTTGACTATAACCCACGAAAACGGCCAGAAATGCTCGAAATCACGAGTTTTGACAATGTCGCTAGAGTCGTGTACCTGGGGTCACGGGGCATCAAAATCCGCTCGGGACCAGAAAACATGGACTATAGCCCACGAAAACAGTCAGAAATTCTCGAAATCGCGAGTTTGACGATGCCGCCAGAGTCGTGTACCGTGGGTCACGGGGCATCGAAATCCTCCTGGGACCCGAAACCATGGACTATAGCCCACGAAAACGGCAAGAAATGCTTGAAATCACGAGTTTTGATGATGTCGCTAGAGTCGTGTACCGGGGGTCACAGGGCATCGAAATCCTCCCGGGACCCGAAAACCGTGGACTATAGCCCACGAAAACGGCCAGGAATGCTCGAGATCACGAGTTTTCACAATGCCGCTAGAGTCGTGTACCAGGGGTCACGGGGCATCAAAATCCTCCCGGGACCAGAAAACATGGACTATAGCCCACGAAAACAGCCAGAAATGCTCGAAATCGCGAGTTTTGATGATGCCGCCAGAGTCGTGTACCAGGGGTCACAGGGCATTGAAATCATCCCGTGACCTGAAAACCGTGGACTATAGCCCACGAAAACAGCCAGAAATGCTCGAAATCACGAGTTTTGATGATGCCGCTAGAGTCGTGTACCGTGGGTCACGGGGCATCGAAATCCTCCTAGGACCCGAAACCGTGGACTATAGCCCACGAAAACGGCCAGAAATGCTTGAAATCACGAGCTTTGATGATGCAGCTAGAGTCGTGTATCGTGGGTCACGGGGCATCGTAATACTCCCGGGACCCAAAATCGTGGACTATAGCCCACGAAAACGGCCAGAAATGCTTGAAATCACGAGTTTTGACGATGCCGCTAGAGTCACGTACCGGGGGTCACGGGGCATCGAAATCCTCCCGGGACCCGAAAACCGTTGACTAACCCACGAAAACAGCCAGAAATGCTCGAAATCACGAGTTTTGACAATGCCGCTAGATTCGTGTACCAGGGGTCACGGGGCATCAAAATCCTCTCGGGACCAGAAAACATGGACTATAGCCCACGAAAACAGCCAGAAATGCTCGAAATCGCGAGTTTTGACGATGCCGCCAGAGTCGTGTACCGTGGGTCATGGGGCATCGAAATCCTCCTGGGACCCGAAACCGTGGACTATAGCCCACGAAAACGTCTAGAAATGCTTGAAATCACGAGTTTTCATGATGCCGCCAGAGTCGTGTACCAGGGGTCACAGGGCATTGAAATCATCCCGTGACCTGAAAACCGTGGACTATAGCCCACGAAATCCTCCCGGGACTCGAAACCGTGGACTATAGCCCACGAAAACAGCCAGAAATGCTCGAAATCACGAGTTTTGACGATGCCGCTAGAGTCGTGTATCGTGGGTCACGGGGCATCGAAATCCTCCTAGGACCCGAAACCGTGGACTATAGCCCACGAAAACGGCCAGAAATGCTTGAAATCACGAGTTTTGATGATGCCGCTAAAGTCGTGTACCGTGGGTCACGGGGCATCGTAATACTCCCGGGACCCGAAATCGTGGACTATAACCCAAGAAAACGGCCAGAAATGCTTGAAATCACGAGTTTTGACAATGCCGCTAGAGTCATGTACCGGGGGTCATGGGGCATCGAAATCCTCCCAGGACCCGAAAACCGTGGACTATAACCCACAAAAACGGCCAGAAATGCTCGAAATCACGAGTTTTGACAATGCCGCCGCAGTCGTGTACCGGGGTCACGGGGCATCAAAATCCTCCCGGGACCAGAAAACATGGACTATAGCCCACGAAAACCGCCAGAAATGCTCGAAATCGCGAGTTTTGATAATGCCGCCAGAGTCGTGTACCAGGGGTCACAGGGCATTGAAATCATCCCGTGACCTGAAAACCGTGGACTATAGCCCACGAAAACGGCCAGAAATGCGCGAAATCGCGAGTTTTGATGATGCCGCTAGAGTTGTGTACCGTGGGTCACGGGGCATCGTAATACTCCCGGGACCCGAAATCGTGGACTATAGCCCACGAAAACGGCCAGAAATGCTTGCAATCACGAGTTTTGACGATGCCGCTAGAGTCACGTACCGGGGGTCACGGGGCATCAAAATCCTCTCGGGACCAGAAAACATGGACTATAGCCCACGAAAACAGCCAGAAATGCGCGAAATCGCGAGTTTCGACGATGCCGCCAAACTCGTGTACCGGGGGTCACGGGGCATCGAAATCCTCCCGGGACCCGAAACCGTGGACTATAGCCCACGAAAACAGCCAGAAATGCTTGAAATCACGAGTTTTGACGATGCCGCAAGAGTCATGTACCGTGGGTCACGGGGCATCGAAATCCTCCTAGGACCCGAAACCGTGGACTACAGCCCACGAAAACGGCCAGAAATGCTTGAAATCACGAGTTTTGATGATGCCGCTAGAGTCGTGTACCCTGGGTCACGGGGCATCGTAATACTCCCGGGACCCGAAATCGTGGACTATAGCGCACGAAAACGGCAAGAAATGCTTGAAATCACGAGTTTTGACGATGCCGCTAGAGTCACGTACCGGGGGTCACGGGCATCGAAATCCTCCCGGGACCCGAAAACCGTTGACTATAACCCACGAAAACGGCCAGAAATGCTCGAAATCACGAGTTTTGACAATGTCGCTAGAGTCGTGTACCTGGGGTCACGGGGCATCAAAATCCGCTCGGGACCAGAAAACATGGACTATAGCCCACGAAAACAGTCAGAAATTCTCGAAATCGCGAGTTTGACGATGCCGCCAGAGTCGTGTACCGTGGGTCACGGGGCATCGAAATCCTCCTGGGACCCGAAACCATGGACTATAGCCCACGAAAACGGCAAGAAATGCTTGAAATCACGAGTTTTGATGATGTCGCTAGAGTCGTGTACCGGGGGTCACAGGGCATCGAAATCCTCCCGGGACCCGAAAACCGTGGACTATAGCCCACGAAAACGGCCAGAAATGCTCGAGATCACGAGTTTTCACAATGCCGCTAGAGTCGTGTACCGGGGTCACGGGGCATCAAAATCCTCCCGGGACCAGAAAACATGGACTATAGCCCACGAAAACAGCCAGAAATGCTCGAAATCGCGAGTTTTGATGATGCCGCCCGAGTCGTGTACCAGGGGTCACAGGGCATTGAAATCATCCCGTGACCTGAAAACCGTGGACTATAGCCCACGAAAACGGCCAGAAATGCGTGAAATCGCGAGTTTCGACGATGCCGCCAAACTCGTGTACCGGGGGTCACGGGGCATCGAAATCCTCCCGGGACCCGACACCGTGGACTATAGCCCACGAAAACGGCCAGAAATGCTTGAAATCACGAGTTTTGATGATGCTGCTAAAGTCGTGTACCGTGGGTCACGGGGCATCGTAATACTCCCGGGACCCGAAATCGTGGACTATAGCCCAAGAAAACGGCCAGAAATGCTTGAAATCACGAGTTTTGACGATGCCGCTAGAGTCGTGTACCGGGGGTCACGGGGCATCGAAATCCTCCCGGGACCCGAAAACCGTGGACTATAACCCACAAAAACGGCCAGAAATGCTCGAAATCACGAGTTTTGACAATGCCGCTAGAGTCGTGTACCGGGGGTCACGGGGCATCAAAATCCTCCCGGGACCAGAAAACATGGACTATAGCCCACGAAAACAGCCAGAAATGCTCGAAATCGCGAGTTTTGATGATGCCGCCAGAGTCGTGTACCAGGGGTCACAGGGCATTGAAATCATTCCGTGACCTGAAAACCGTGGACTATAGCCCACGAAAACGGCCAGAAATGCGCGAAATCGCGAGTTTTGATGATGCCGCTAGAGTTGTGTACCGTGGGTCACGGGGCATCATAATACTCCCGGGACCCGAAATCGTGGACTATAGCCCACGAAAACGGCCAGAAATGCTTGCAATCACGAGTTTTGACGATGCCGCTAGAGTCGTGTACCGTTGGTCACGGGGCATCGAAATCCTCCTAGGACCCGAAACCGTGGACTATAGCCCACGAAAACGGCCAGAAATGCTTGAAATCACGAGTTTTGACGATGCCGCTAGAGTCACGTACCGGGGGTCATGGGGCATCGAAATCCTCCCAGGACCCGAAAACCGTTGACTATAACCCACGAAAACAGCCAGAAATGCTCGAAATCACGAGTTTTGACAATGCCGCTTGAGTCGTGTACCAGGGGTCACGGGGCATCAAAATCCTCTCGGGACCAGAAAACATGGACTATAGCCCACGAAAACAGCCAGAAATGCTCGAAATCGCGAGTTTTGACGATGCCGCCAGAGTCATGTACCGGGGGTCATGGGGCATCGAAATCCTCCCGGGACCCGAAACCGTGGACTATAGCCCACAAAAACGGCCAGAAATGCTTGAAATCACGAGTTTTGATGATGCCGCTAGAGTCTGTACCAGGGGTCACAGGGCATCGAAATCCTCCCGGTACCAGAAAACATGGACTATAGCCCACGAAAACAGCCAGAAATGCTCGAAATCGCGAGTTTTGATGATGCCGCCAGAGTCGTGTACCAGGGGTCACAGGGCATTGAAATCATCCCGTGACCTGAAAACCGTGGAGTATAGCCCACGAAAATGGCCAGAAATGCCTAAAATCGCGAGTTTCGACGATGCCACCAAACTCGTGTACCGGGGGTCACGGGGCATCGAAATCCTCCCGGGACCCGAAACCGTGGACTATAGCCCACGAAAACAGCCAGAAATGCTCGAAATCGCGAGTTTTGATGATGCCGCCAGAGTCGTGTACCGGGGGTCACAGGGCATTGAAATCATCCCGTGACCTGAAAACCGTGGACTATAGCCCACGAAAACGGCCAGAAATGCGCAAAATCGTGAGTTTTGATGATGCCGATAGATTCGTGTAACGTGGGTCACAGGGCATCGAAATACTCCCGGGACCCGAAATCGTGGACTATAGCCCACGAAAACAGCCAGAAATGCTCGAAATCACGAGTTTTGACGATGCCGCTAGAGTCACGTACCGGGGGTCACGGGGCATCGAAATCCTCCCGGGACCCGAAAACCGTTGACTATAACCCACGAAAACTGCCAGAAATGCTCGAAATCACGAGTTTTGACAATGTCGCTAGAGTCGTGTACCAGGGGTCACGGGGCATCAAAATCCTCTCGGGGCCAGAAAACATGGACTATAGCCCACGAAAACAGTCAGAAATGCTCGAAATCGCGAGTTTGACGATGCCGCCAGAGTCGTGTACCGTGGGTCAGGGGGCATCGAAATCCTCCTGGGACCCGAAACCGTGGACTATAGCCCACGAAAACGGCCAGAAATGCTTGAAATCACGAGTTTGATAATGTCGCTAGAGTCGTGTACCGGGGGTCACGGGGCATCGAAATCCTCCCGGGACCCGAAAACCGTGGACTATAGCCCACGAAAACGGCCAGAAATGCTCGAGATCACAAGTTTTGACAATGCCGCTAGAGTCGTGTACCGGGGGTCACGGGGCATGAAAATCCTCCGGGACCAGAAAACATGGACTATAGCCCACGAAAACAGCCAGAAATGCTCGAAATCGCGAGTTTTGACGATGCCGCCAGACTCATGTATCGTGGGTCATGGGGCATCGAAATCCTCCTGGGACCCGAAACCGTGGACTATAGCCCACGAAAACGGCCAGAAATGCTTGAAATCACGAGTTTTGATGATGCCGCTAGAGTCGTGTACCGGGGGTCACAGGGCATCGAAATCCTCCCGGGACCTGAAAACGTGGACTATAGCCCACGAAAACGGCCAGAAATGCTCGAGATCACGAGTTTTGACAATGCCGCTAGAGTCGTGTACCAGGGGTCACGGGGCATCAAAATCCTCCCGGGTCCAGAAAACATGGACTATAGCCCACGAAAACAGCCAGAAATGCTCGAAATCGCGAGTTTTGATGATGCCGCCAGAGTCGTGTGCCAGGGGTCACAGGGCACTGAAATCATCCCGTGACCTGAAAACCGTGGACTATAGCCCACGAAAACGGCCAGAAATGCTTGAAATCACGAGTTTGATAATGTCGCTAGAGTCGTGTACCGGGGGTCACAGGGCATCGAAATCCTCCCGGGACCCGAAAACCGTGGACTATAGCCCACGAAAACGGCCAGAAATGCTCGAGATCACGAGTTTTGACAATGCCGCTAGAGTCGTGTACCAGGGGTCACGGGGCATGAAAATCCTCCCGGGACCAGAAAACATGGACTATAGCCCACGAAAACAGCCGAAATGCTCGAAATCGCGAGTTTTGACGATGCCGCCGGACTCATGTATCGTGGGTCATGGGGCATCGAAATCCTCCCGGGACCCGAAACCGTGGACTATAGCCCACGAAAACGGCCGAAATGCTTGAAATCACGAGTTTTGATGATGCCGCTAGAGTCGTGTACCGGGGTCACAGAGGCACCGAAATCCTCCCGAACCGAAAACATGGACTATAGCCCACGAAAACAGCCAGAAATGCTCGAAATCGCGAGTTTTGATGATGCCGCCAGAGTCGTGTACCAGGGGTCACAGGGCATTGAAATCATCCCGTGACCTGAAAACCGTGGACTATAGCCCACGAAAATGGCCAGAAATGCGCGAAATCGCGAGTTTCGACGATGCCGCCAAACTCGTGTACCGGGGGTCACGGGGCATCGAAATCCTCCCGGGACCCGAAACCGTGGACTGCCCACGAAAACAGCCAGAAATGCTCGAAATCACGAGCTTTGACGATGCCGCTAAAGTCGTGTACCGTGGGTCACGGGGCATCGTAATACTCCCGGGACCCGAAATCGTGGACTATAGCCCAAGAAAACTGCCAGAAATGCTTGAAATCACGAGTTTTGATGACGGCGCTAGAGTCATGTACCGGGGTCACGGGGCATCGAAATCCTCCCGGGACCCGAAACCGTGGACTATAACCCACAAAAACGGCCAGAAATGCTCGAAATCACGAGTTTTGACAATGCCGCTAGAGTCGTGTACAGGGGGCACGGGGGAACAAAATCCTCCCGGGACCGGAAAACATGGACTATAGCCCACGAAAACATCCAGAAATGCTCGAAATCACGAGTTTTGACGATGCCGCCAGAGTCATGTACCGGGGGTCATGGGGCATCGAAATCCTCCTGGGACCCGAAACCGTGGACTATAGCCCACGAAAACGGCCAGAAATGCTTGAAATCACGAGTTTTGATGATGCCGCTAGAGTCTGTACCAGGGGTCACGGGGCATCGAAATACTCCCGGGATCCGAAATCGTGGACTATAGCCCACGAAAACGGCCAGAAATGCTTGAAATCGCGAGTTTTGACGATGCCGCTAGAATCACGTACCGGGGGGTCACGGGCCATCGAAATCCTCCCTGGACCCGAAAACCGTTGACTATAACCCACGAAAACAGCCAGAAATGCTCAAAATCGCGAGTTTGACGATGCCGCCAGAGTCATGTACCGTGGGTCACGGGGCATCGAAATCCTCCTGGGACCCGAAACCGTGGACTATAGCCCACGAAAACGGCCAGAAATGCTGGAGATCACGAGTTTTGACAATGCCGCTAGAGTCGTGTACCAGGGGTCACGGGGCATGAAAATCCTCCGGGACCGAGAAAACATGGACTATAGCCCACGAAAACAGCCAGAAATGCTCGAAATCGCGAGTTTTGATGATGCCGCCAGACTCATGTACCGTGGGTCACGGGGCATCGAAATCCTCCCGGGACCCGAAACCGTGGACTATAGCCCACGAAAACGGCCAGAAATGCTCGAAATCACGAGTTTTGACAATGCCGCTAGAGTCGTGTACCAGGGGTCACGGGGCATCAAAATCCTCCCGGGACCAGAAAACATGGACTATAGCCCACGAAAACAGCCAGAAATGCTCGAAATCACGAGTTTTGACGATGCCGCCGGAGTCATGTACCGGGGGTCATGGGGCATCGAAATCCTCCTGGGACCCGAAACCGTGGACTATAGCCCACGAAACGGCCAGAAATGCTTGAAATCACGAGTTTTGATGATGCCGCTAGAGTCATGTACCGGGGTCACGGGGTATCGAAATCCTCCCGGGACCCGAAAACCGTGGACTATAACCCACAAAAACGGCCAGAAATGCTCGAAATCACGAGTTTTGACAATGCCGCTAGAGTCGTGTACCAGGGGTCACGGGGCATCAAAATCCTCCCGGGACCGGAAAACATGGACTATAGCCCACGAAAACAGCCAGAAATGCTCGAAATCGCGAGTTTTGATGATGCCGCCAGAGTCGTGTACCGGGGGTCACGGGGCATCGAAATCATCCCGTGACCTGAAAACCGTGGACTATAGCCCACGAAAACGGCCAGAAATGCGCGAAATCGCGAGTTTTGATGATGCCGATAGAGTCGTGTACCGTGGGTCACGGGGCATCGTAATACTCCGGGATCCGAAATCGTGGACTATAGCCCACGAAAACTGCCAAAAATGCTTGAAATCACGAGTTTTGACGATGCCGCTAGAGTCACGTACCGGGGGTCATGGGGCATCGAAATCCTCCCAGGACCCGAAAACCGTTGACTATAACCCACGAAAACAGCCAGAAATGCTCGAAATCACGAGTTTTGACAATGCCGCTAGAGTCGTGTACCAGGGGTCACGGGGCATCAAAATCCTCTCGGGACCAGAAAACATGGACTATAGCCCACGAAAACAGCCAGAAATTCTCGAAATCGCGAGTTTTGACGATGCCGCCAGAGTCATGTATGGTCATGGGGCATCGAAATCCTCCTGGGACCCGAAACCGTGGACTATAGCCCACGAAACGGCCAGAAATGCTTGAAATCACGAGTTTTGATGATGCCGCTAGAGTCTGTACCGGGGGTCACAGGGCATCGAAATCCTCCCGGTACCAGAAAACATGGACTATAGCCCACGAAAACAGCCAGAAATGCTCGAAATCGCGAGTTTTGATGATGCCCTCGAGTCGTGTACCGGGGTCACGGGGCATTGAAATCATCCCGTGACCCGAAAACCGTGGACTATAGCCCACGAAAACGGCCAGAAATGCTCGAGATCACGAGTTTTGACAATGCCGCTAGAGTCGTGTACCAGGGGTCACGGGGCATGAAAATCCTCCCGGGACCAGAAAACATGGACTATAGCCCACGAAAACAGCCAGAAATGCTCGAAATCGCGAGTTTTGACGATGCCGCTAGAGTCGTGTACCGTGGGTCACGGGGCATCGAAATCCTCCCGGGACCCGAAACCGTGGACTATAGCCCAAGAAAATGGCCAGAAATGCTTGAAATCACGAGTTTGGATGATGCCGCTAGAGTCGTGTACCGGGGGTCACGGGGCATCGAAATCCTCCCGGGACTCGAAAACGTGGACTATAGCCCACGAAACGGCCGTAAATGCTCGAGATCACGAGTTTTGACAATGCCGCTAGAGTCGTGTACCAGGGGTCACGGGGCATCAAAATCCTCCCGGGTCCGTAAAACATGGACTATAGCCCACGAAAACAGCCGAAATGCTCGAAATCGCGAGTTTTGATGATGCCGCCGAGTCGTGTGCCGGGGGTCACGGGGCACCGAAATCATCCCGTGACCTGAAAACCGTGGACTATAGCCCACGAAAACGGCCAGAAATGCTTGAAATCACGAGTTTGATAATGTCGCTAGAGTCGTGTACCGGGGGTCACGGGGCATCGAAATCCTCCCGGGACCCGAAACCGTGGACTATAGCCCACGAAACGGCCAGAAATGCTCGAGATCACAAGTTTTGACAATGCCGCTAGAGTCGTGTACCGGGGTCACGGGGCATGAAAATCCTCCCGGGACCGGAAAACATGGACTATAGCCCACGAAAACAGCCAGAAATGCTCGAAATCGCGAGTTTTGACGATGCCGCCAGACTCATGTATCGTGGGTCATGGGGCATCGAAATCCTCCTGGGACCCGAAACCGTGGACTATAGCCCACGAAAACGGCCAGAAATGCTTGAAATCACGAGTTTTGATGATGCCGCTAGAGTCGTGTACCGGGGGTCACAGGGCACCGAAATCCTCCCGGTACCAGAAAACATGGACTATAGCCCACGAAAACAGCCAGAAATGCTCGAAATCGCGAGTTTTGATGATGCCGCCAGAGTCGTGTACCAGGGGTCACAGGGCATTGAAATCATCCCGTGACCTGAAAACCGTGGACTATAGCCCACGAAAATGGCCAGTAAATGCGCGAAATCGCGAGTTTCGACGATGCCGCCAAACTCGTGTACGGGGGTCACGGGGCATCGAAATCCTCCCGGGACCCGAAACCGTGGACTGCCCACGAAAACAGCCAGAAATGCTCGAAATCACGAGCTTTGACGATGCCGCTAAAGTCGTGTACCGTGGGTCACGGGGCATCGTAATACTCCCGGGACCCGAAATCGTGGACTATAGCCCAAGAAAACTGCCAGAAATGCTTGAAATCACGAGTTTTGATGACGGCGCTAGAGTCATGTACCGGGGTCACGGGGCATCGAAATCCTCCCGGGACCCGAAAACCGTGGACTATAACCCACAAAAACGGCCAGAAATGCTCGAAATCACGAGTTTTGACAATGCCGCTAGAGTCGTGTACCGGGGGTCACGGGGCATCAAAATCCTCCCGGGACCAGAAAACATGGACTATAGCCCACGAAAACAGCCAGAAATGCTCGAAATCACGAGTTTTGACGATGCCGCCAGAGTCATGTACCGGGGGTCATGGGGCATCGAAATCCTCCTGGGACCCGAAACCGTGGACTATAGCCCACGAAACGGCCAGAAATGCTTGAAATCACGAGTTTTGATGACGGCGCTAGAGTCATGTACCGGGGTCACGGGGCATCGAAATCCTCCCGGGACCCGAAAACCGTGGACTATAACCCACAAAAACGGCCAGAAATGCTCGAAATCACGAGTTTTGACAATGCCGCTAGAGTCGTGTACCGGGGGTCACGGGGCATCAAAATCCTCCCGGGACCAGAAAACATGGACTATAGCCCACGAAAACAGCCATAAATGCTCGAAATCACGAGTTTTGACGATGCCGCCGCAGTCATGTACCGGGGGTCATGGGGCATCGAAATCCTCCTGGGACCCGAAACCGTGGACTATAGCCCACGAAAACGCCCAGAAATGCTTGAAATCACGAGTTTTGATGATGCCGCTAGAGTCTGTACCAGGGGTCACAGGGCATCGAAATCCTCCCGGTACCAGAAAACATGGACTATAGCCCACGAAAACAGCCAGAAACGCTCGAAATCGCGAGTTTTGATGATGCCGCCGAGTCGTGTACCAGGGGTCACAGGGCATTGAAATCATCCCGTGACCTGAAAACGTGGACTATAGCCCACGAAAACGGCCAGAAATGCGCAAAATCGCGAGTTTCGACGATGCCACCAAACTCGTGTACCGGGGGTCACGCGGGCATCGAAATCCTCATGGGACCCGAAACCGTGGACTATAGCCCACGAAAACAGCTGTAAATGCTCGAAATCGCGAGTTTTGATGATGCCGCCAGAGTCGTGTACCAGGGGTCACAGGGCATTGAAATCATCCCGTGACCTGAAAACCGTGGACTATAGCCCACGAAACGGCCAGAAATGCGCGAAATCACGAGTTTTGATGATGCCGATAGAGTCGTGTACCGTGGGTCACGGGGCATCGAAATACTCCCGGACTCGAAATCGTGGACTATAGCCCACGAAAACGGCCAGAAATGCTTGAAATCGCGAGTTTTGACGATGCCGCTAGAATCACGTACCGGGGGGTCACGGGCCATCGAAATCCTCCCTGGACCCGAAAACCGTTGACTATAACCCACGAAAACAGCCAGAAATGCTCAAAATCGCGAGTTTGACGATGCCGCCAGAGTCGTGTACCGTGGGTCACGGGGCATCGAAATCCTCCTGGGACCCGAAACCGTAAACTATAGCCCACGAAAACGGCCAGAAATGCTTGAAATCACGAGTTTTGATAATGTCGCTAGAGTCGTGTACCGGGGGGTCACAGGGCATCGAAATCCTCCGGGACCCGAAAACCGTGGACTATAGCCCACGAAAACGGCCAGAAATGCTAGAGATCACGAGTTTTGACAATGCCGCTAGAGTCGTGTACCAGGGGTCACGGGGCATGAAAATCCTCCCGGGACCAGAAAACATGGACTATAGCCCACGAAAACAGCCGTAAATGCTCGAAATCGCGAGTTTTGACGATGCCGCCGGACTCATGTATCGTGGGTCATGGGGCATCGAAATCCTCCTGGGACCCGAAACCGTGGACTATAGCCCACGAAAACGGCCGAAATGCTTGAAATCACGAGTTTTGATGATGCCGCTAGAGTCGTGTACCGGGGTCACAGTGGCACCGAAATCCTCCCGGTATCGAAAAACATGGACTATAGCCCACGAAAACAGCCGGTAAATGCTCGAAATCGCGAGTTTTGATGATGCCGCCGGAAGTCGTGTACCAGGGGTCACAGGGCATTGAAATCATCCCGTGACCTGAAAACCGTGGACTATAGCCCACGAAAATGGCCAGAAATGCGCGAAATCGCGAGTTTCGACGATGCCGCCAAACTCGTGTACCGGGGGTCACGGGGCATCGAAATCCTCCCGGGACCCGAAACCGTGGACTGCCCACGAAAACAGCCAGAAATGCTCGAAATCACGAGCTTTGACGATGCCGCTAAAGTCGTGTACCGTGGGTCACGGGGCATCGTAATACTCCCGGACCCGAAATCGTGGACTATAGCCCAAGAAAACTGCCAGAAATGCTTGAAATCACGAGTTTTGATGACGGCGCTAGAGTCATGTACCGGGGTCACGGGGCATCGAAATCCTCCCGGGACCCGAAAACCGTGGACTATAACCCACAAAAACGGCCAGAAATGCTCGAAATCACGAGTTTTGACAATGCCGCTAGAGTCGTGTACCAGGGGTCACGGGGCATCAAAATCCTCCCGGGACCAGAAAACATGGACTATAGCCCACGAAAACAGCCAGAAATGCTCGAAATCACGAGTTTTGACGATGCCGCCAGAGTCATGTACCGGGGTCATGGGGCATCGAAATCCTCCCGGGACCCGAAACCGTGGACTATAGCCCACGAAAACGGCCAGAAATGCTTGAAATCACGAGTTTTGATGACGGCGCTAGAGTCATGTACCGGGGTCACGGGGCATCGAAATCCTCCCGGGACCCGAAACCGTGGACTATAACCCACAAAAACGGCCGTAAATCCTCGAAATCACGAGTTTTGACAATGCCGCTAGAGTCGTGTACCGGGGTCACGGGGCATCGAAATCCTCCCGGGACCAGAAAACATGGACTATAGCCCACGAAAACATCCAGAAATGCTCGAAATCACGAGTTTTGACGATGCCGCCAGAGTCATGTACCGGGGGTCATGGGGCATCGAAATCCTCCTGGGACCCGAAACCGTGGACTATAGCCCACGAAAACGCCCAGAAATGCTTGAAATCACGAGTTTTGATGATGCCGCTAGAGTCTGTACCAGGGGTCACAGGGCATCGAAATCCTCCCGTACCGTAAAACATGGACTATAGCCCACGAAAACAGCCGTAAACGCTCGAAATCGCGAGTTTTGATGATGCCGCCGTAGTCGTGTACCGTGGGTCACAGGGCATTGAAATCATCCCGTGACCTGAAAACGTGGACTATAGCCCACGAAAATGGCCAGAAATGCGCAAAATCGCGAGTTTCGACGATGCCACCAAACTCGTGTACCGGGGGTCACGGGGCATCGAAATCCTCATGGGACCCGAAACCGTGGACTATAGCCCACGAAAACGGCCATAAATGCTCGAAATCGCGAGTTTTGATGATGCCGCCAGAGTCGTGTACCAGGGGTCACAGGGCATTGAAATCATCCCGTGACCTGAAAACCGTGGACTATAGCCCACGAAAACGGCCAGAAATGCGCGAAATCGTGAGTTTTGATGATGCCGATAGAGTCGTGTAACGTGGGTCACGGGGCATCGAAATACTCCCGGGCTCGAAATCGTGGACTATAGCCCACGAAAACGGCCAGAAATGCTTGAAATCGCGAGTTTTGACGATGCCGCTAGATTCACGTACCTGGGGTCACGGGGCATCGAAATCCTCCCGGGACCCGAAAACCGTTGACTATAACCCACGAAAACAGCCAGAAATGCTCGAAATCGCGAGTTTGACGATGCCGCCAGAGTCGTGTACCGTGGGTCACGGGGCATCGAAATCCTCCCGGGACCCGAAACCGTGGACTATAGCCCACGAAAACGGCCGAAATGCTTGAAATCACGAGTTTTGATAATGTCGCTAGAGTCGTGTACCGGGGGTCACGGGGCATCGAAATCCTCCCGGGACCCGAAAACCGTGGACTATAGCCCACGAAAACGGCCGTAAATGCTAGAGATCACGAGTTTTGACAATGCCGCTAGAGTCGTGTACCAGGGGTCACGGGGCATGAAAATCCTCCCGGGACCGAAAACATGGACTATAGCCCACGAAAACAGCCGTAAATGCTCGAAATCGCGAGTTTTGACGATGCCGCCAGACTCATGTATCGTGGGTCATGGGGCATCGAAATCCTCCCGGGACCCGAAACCGTGGACTATAGCCCACGAAAATGGCCAGAAATGCTTGAAATCACGAGTTTTGATGATGCCGCTAGAGTCGTGTACCGGGGTCACAGGGCACCGAAATCCTCCCGGTACCGTAAAACATGGACTATAGCCCACGAAAACAGCCGAAATGCTCGAAATCACGAGCTTTGACGATGCCGCTAAAGTCGTGTACCGTGGGTCACGGGGCATCGTAATACTCCCGGGACCCGAAATCGTGGACTATAGCCCAAGAAAACCGCCGTAAATGCTTGAAATCACGAGTTTTGACGATGGCGCTAGAGTCATGTACCGGGGTCACGGGGTATCGAAATCCTCCCGGACCCGAAAACCGTGGACTATAACCCACAAAAACGGCCGAAATGCTCGAAATCACGAGTTTTGACAATGTCGCTAGAGTCGTGTACCGGGGTCACGGGGCATCAAAATCCTCCCGGAC
The DNA here is from genome assembly GCF_022539505.1 of Lolium rigidum. NCBI lineage: Eukaryota > Viridiplantae > Streptophyta > Magnoliopsida > Poales > Poaceae > Lolium > Lolium rigidum. Next base: position 61,590 of record NW_025900881.1, on the reverse strand, counting down.
CAAAAAACATGGACTATAGCCCACGAAAACAGCCGAAATGCTCGAAATCGCGAGTTTTGATGATGCCGCCGAGTCGTGTACCGGGGTCACAGGGCACTGAAATCATCCCGTGACCTGAAAACCGTGGACTATAGCCCACGAAAACGGCCAGAAATGCGCGAAATCGCGAGTTTTGATGATGCCGATAGAGTCGTGTACCGTGGGTCACGGGGCATCGTAATACTCCCGGGACCCGAAATCGTGGACTATAGCCCACGAAAACGGCCAGAAATGCTTGAAATCACGAGTTTTGACGATGCCGCTAGAGTCACGTACCGGGGGTCATGGGGCATCGAAATCCTCCCGGGACCCGAAAACCGTGGACTATAACCCACGAAAACAGCCAGAAATGCTCGAAATCACGAGTTTTGACAATGCCGCTAGAGTCGTGTACCAGGGGTCACGGGGCATCAAAATCCTCTCGGGACCAGAAAACATGGACTATAGCCCACGAAAACAGCCAGAAATGCTCGAAATCGCGAGTTTTGACGATGCCGCCAGAGTCATGTATGGTCATGGGGCATCGAAATCCTCCTGGGACCCGAAACCGTGGACTATAGCCCACGAAACGGCCAGAAATGCTTGAAATCACGAGTTTTGATGATGCCGCTAGAGTCTGTACCGGGGGTCACAGGGCATCGAATCCTCCCGTACCGGAAAACATGGACTATAGCCCACGAAAATAGCCGTAAATGCTCGAAATCGCGAGTTTTGATGATGCCGCCAGAGTCGTGTACCAGGGGTCACAGGGCATTGAAATCATCCCGTGACCTGAAAACCGTGGACTATAGCCCACGAAAACGGCCAGAAATGCTCGAGATCACGAGTTTTGACAATGCCGCTAGAGTCGTGTACCAGGGGTCACGGGGCATGAAAATCCTCCCGGGACCAGAAAACATGGACTATAGCCCACGAAAACAGCCAGAAATGCTCGAAATCGCGAGTTTTGACGATGCCGCTAGAGTCGTGTACCGTGGGTCACGGGGCATCGAAATCCTCCTGGGACCCGAAACCGTGGACTATAGCCCAAGAAAATGGCCAGAAATGCTTGAAATCACGAGTTTGGATGATGCCGCTAGAGTCGTGTACCGGGGGTCACAGGGCATCGAAATCCTCCCGGGACCTGAAAACGTGGACTATAGCCCACGAAAACGGCCAGAAATGCTCGAGATCACGAGTTTTGACAATGCCGCTAGAGTCGTGTACCAGGGGTCACGGGGCATCAAAATCCTCCCGGGACCAGAAAACATGGACTATAGCCCACGAAAACAGCCAGAAATGCTCGAAATCGCGAGTTTTGATGATGCCGCCAGAGTCGTGTACCAGGGGTCACAGGGCACTGAAATCATCCCGTGACCTGAAAACCGTGGACTATAGCCCACGAAAACGGCCAGAAATGCGCGAAATCGCGAGTTTTGATGATGCCGCTAGAGTTGTGTACCGTGGGTCACGGGGCATCGTAATACTCCCGGGACCCGAAATCGTGGACTATAGCCCACGAAAACGGCCAGAAATGCTTGCAATCACGAGTTTTGACGATGCCGCTAGAGTCACGTGCACGGGGGTCACGGGGCATCAAAATCCTCTCGGGACCGGAAAACATGGACTATAGCCCACGAAAACAGCCGTAAATGCGCGAAATCGCGAGTTTCGACGATGCCGCCAAACTCGTGTACCGGGGTCACGGGGCATCGAAATCCTCCCGGGACCCGAAACCGTGGACTATAGCCCACGAAAACAGCCAGAAATGCTCGAAATCACGAGTTTTGACGATGCCGCTAGAGTCGTGTACCGTTGGTCACGGGGCATCGAAATCCTCCTAGGACCCGAAACCGTGGACTATAGCCCACGAAAACGGCCAGAAATGCTTGAAATCACGAGTTTTGACGATGCCGCAAGAGTCACGTACCGGGGGTCATGGGGCATCGAAATCCTCCCGGGACCCAAAAACCGTGGACTATAACCCACGAAAACAGCCAGAAATGCTCGAAATCACGAGTTTTGACAATGCCGCTAGAGTCGTGTACCAGGGGTCACGGGGCATCAAAATCCTCTCGGGACCAGAAAACATGGACTATAGCCCACGAAAACAGCCAGAAATGCTCGAAATCGCGAGTTTTGACGATGCCGCCAGAGTCATGTATCGTGGGTCATGGGGCATCGAAATCCTCCTGGGACCCGAAACCGTGGACTATAGCCCACGAAAACGGCCAGAAATGCTTGAAATCACGAGTTTTGATGATGCCGCTAGAGTCTGTACCGGGGGGTCACAGGGCATCGAAATCCTCCCGGTACCAGAAAACATGGACTATAGCCCACGAAAACAGCCAGAAATGCTCGAAATCGCGAGTTTTGATGATGCCGCTAGAGTCGTGTACCAGGGGTCACAGGGCATTGAAATCATCCCGTGACCTGAAAACCGTGGACTATAGCCCACAAAAATGGCCAGAAATGCGCAAAATCGCGAGTTTCGACGATGCCACCAAACTCGTGTACCGGGGGTCACGGGGCATCGAAATCCTCCCGGGACCCGAAACCGTGGACTATAGCCCACGAAAACAGCCAGAAATGCTCGAAATAGCGAGTTTTGATGATGCCGCCAGAGTCGTGTACCAGGGGTCACATGGCATTGAAATCATCCCGTGACCCGAAAACCGTGGACTATAGCCCACGAAAACGGCCAGAAATGCGCGAAATCGTGAGTTTTTATGATGCAGATAGAGTCGTGTAACGTGGGTCACGGGGCATCGTAATACTCCCGGGACCCGAAATCGTGGACTATAGCCCACGAAAACGGCCGTAAATGCTTGAAATCACGAGTTTTGACGATGCCGCTAGAGTCACGTACCGGGGGGTCACGGGGCATCGAAATCCTCCCTGGACCCGAAAACCGTTGACTATAACCCACGAAAACAGCCAAAAATGCTCGAAATCACGAGTTTTGACAATGCCGCTAGAGTCGTGTACCGTGGGTCACGGGGCATCAAAATCCTCCCGGGACCCGAAAACATGGACTATAGCCCACGAAAACAGCCAGAAATGCTCGAAATCACGAGTTTTGACAATGTCGCTAGAGTCGTGTACCAGGGGTCACGGGGCATCAAAATCCTCTCGGGGCCAGAAAACATGGACTATAGCCCACGAAAACAGCTCGAAATGCTCAAAATCGCGAGTTTGACGATGCCGCCGGAGTCGTGTACCGTGGGTCACGGGGCATCGAAATCCTCCTGGGACCCGAAACCGTGGACTATAGCCCACGAAAACGGCCAGAAATGCTTGAAATCACGAGTTTTGATAATGTCGCTAGAGTCGTGTACCGGGGTCACGGGGCATCGAAATCCTCCCGGGACCCGAAAACCGTGGACTATAGCCCACGAAAACGGCCAGAAATGCTCGGAGATCACGAGTTTTGACAATGCCGCTAGAGTCGTGTACCGTGGGTCACGGGGCATGAAAATCCTCCCGGGACCAGAAAACATGGACTATAGCCCACGAAAACAGCCAGAAATGCTCGAAATCGCGAGTTTTGACGATGCCGCCAGACTCATGTATCGTGGGTCATGGGGCATCGAAATCCTCCCGGGACCCGAAACCGTGGACTATAGCCCACGAAAACGGCCAGAAATGCTTGAAATCACGAGTTTTGATGATGCCGCTAGAGTCGTGTACCGGGGGTCACAGGGCACCGAAATCCTCCCGGTACCAGAAAACATGGACTATAGCCCACGAAAACAGCCAGAAATGCTCGAAATCGCGAGTTTTGATGATGCCGCCAGAGTCGTGTACCAGGGGTCACGGGGCATTGAAATCATCCCGTGACCTGAAAACCGTGGACTATAGCCCACGAAAACGGCCAGAAATGCGCGAAATCGTGAGTTTTTATGATGCCGATAGAGTCGTGTAACGTGGGTCACGGGGCATCGTAATACTCCCGGACCCGAAATCGTGGACTATAGCCCACGAAAACGGCCGAAATGCTTGAAATCACGAGTTTTGACGATGCCGCTAGAGTCACGTACCGGGGGGTCACGGGGCATCGAAATCCTCCCTGGACCCGAAAACCGTTGACTATAACCCACGAAAACAGCCAGAAATGCTCGAAATCACGAGTTTTGACAATGCCGCTAGAGTCGTGTACCGTGGGTCACGGGGCATCGAAATCCTCCCGGGACCGAGAAAACATGGACTATAGCCCACGAAAACAGCCGTAAATGCTCGAAATCACGAGTTTTGACGATGCCGCTAGAGTCACGTACCGGGGTCACGGGCATCGAAATCCTCCGGGACCCGAAAACCGTTGACTATAACCCACGAAAACAGCCGGAAATGCTCGAAATCACGAGTTTTGACAATGTCGCTAGAGTCGTGTACCAGGGGTCACGGGGCATCAAAATCCTCTCGGGACCGGAAAACATGGACTATAGCCCACGAAAACAAGTCGAAATGCTCAAAATCGCGAGTTTTGACGATGCCGCCAGAGTCGTGTACCGTGGGTCACGGGCATCGAAATCCTCCCGGGACCCGAAACCGTGGACTATAGCCCACGAAAACGGCCAGAAATGCTTGAAATCACGAGTTTTGATAATGTCGCTAGAGTCGTGTACCGGGGTCACGAGGCATCGAAATCCTCCCGGACCCGAAAACCGTGGACTATAGCCCACGAAAACGGCCGAAATGCTGGAAATCACGAGTTTTGACAATGCCGCTAGAGTCGTGTACCAGGGGTCACGGGGCATCGAAAATCCTCCCGGGACCAGAAAACATGGACTATAGCCCACGAAAACAGCCAGAAATGCTCGAAATCGCGAGTTTTGACGATGCCGCTAGACTCGTGTACCGGGGGTCACGGGGCATCGTAATACTCCCGGGACCCGAAATCGTGGACTATAGCCCACGAAAACGGCCAGAAATGCTTGAAATCACGAGTTTTGACGATGCCGCTAGAGTCACGTACCGGGGTCACGGGGCATCAAAATCCTCTCGGGACCAGAAAACATGGACTATAGCCCACGAAAACAGCCAGAAATGCGCGAAATCGCGAGTTTCGACGATGCCGCCAAACTCGTGTACCGGGGGTCACGGGGCATCGAAATCCTCCGTGACCTGAAAACCGTGGACTATAGCCCACGAAAACGGCCAGAAATGCTCGAAATCACGAGTTTTGACAATGCCGCTAGAGTCGTGTACCGTGGGTCACGGGGCATCAAAATCCTCCCGGGACCAGAAAACATGGACTATAGCCCACGAAAACAGCCAGAAATGCTCGAAATCGCGAGTTTTGATGATGCCGCCAGAGTCGTGTACCAGGGGTCACAGGGCATTGAAATCATCCCGTGACCTGAAAACCGTGGACTATAGCCCACGAAAACGGCCAGAAATGCTCGAAATCGCGAGTTTTGATGATGCCGCTAGAGTCGTGTACCGTGGGTCACGGGGCATCGAAATCCTCCCGGGACACGAAATCGTGGACTATAGCCCACGAAAACGGCCAGAAATGCTTGAAATCACGAGTTTTGACGATGCCGCAAGAGTCACGTACCGGGGGTCATGGGGCATCGAAATCCTCCCGGGACCCGAAAACCGTGGACTATAGCCCACGAAAACAGCCAGAAATGCTCGAAATCACGAGTTTTGACAATGCCGCTAGAGTCGTGTACCGGGGTCACGGGGCATCAAAATCCTCTCGGGACCAGAAAACATGGACTATAGCCCACGAAAACAGCCAGTAAATGCTCGAAATCAGCGAGTTTTGACGATGCCGCCAGAGTCATGTACTGGGTCATGGGGCATCGAAATCCTCCCGGGACCCGAAACCGTGGACTATAGCCCACGAAAACGGCCAGAAATGCTTGAAATCACGAGTTTTGATGATGCCGCTAGAGTCTGTACCGGGGGGTCACAGGGCATCGGAATCCTCCCGGTACCCGAAAACATGGACTATAGCCCACGAAAACACCCAGAAATGCTCGAAATCGCGAGTTTTGATGATGCCACCAGAGTCGTGTACCAGGGGTCACAGGGCATTGAAATCATCCCGTGACCTGAAAACCGTGGACTATAGCCCACGAAAACGGCCAGAAATGCTCGAGATCACGAGTTTTGACAATGCCGCTAGAGTCGTGTACTGTGGGTCACGGGGCATCGAAATCCTCCCGGGACCCGAAAACGTGGACTATAGCCCACGAAAACAGCCGAAATGCTCGAAATCGCGAGTTTTGATGATGCCGCTAGAGTCGTGTACCGTGGGTCACGGGCATCGAAATCATCCCGTGACCCGAAACCGTGGACTATAGCCCACGAAACGGCCAGAAATGCTTGAAATCACGAGTTTTGATGATGCCGATAGAGTCGTGTACCGTGGGTCACGGGGCATCGTAATACTCCCGGGACCCGAAATCGTGGACTATAGCCCACGAAAACGGCCGAAATGCTTGAAATCACGAGTTTTGACAATGCGCTAGAGTCGTGTACCAGGGGTCACGGGGCATCGAAATCCTCCCGGGACCGAAAACGTGGACTATAGCCCACGAAAACGGCCAGAAATGCTCGAAATCACGAGTTTTGACGATGCCGCTAGAGTCGTGTACCGGGGGTCACGGGGCATCGAAATCCTCCCTGGACCCGAAAACATGGACTATACCCCACGAAAACAGCCAGAAATGCTCGAAATCACGAGTTTTGATGATGCCGCTAGAGTCGTGTACCGGGGGTCACAGGGCATCGAAATCATGCCGTGACCCGAAAATCGTGGACTATAGCCCACGAAAACAGCAATAAATGCTCGAAATCACGAGTTTTGACGATGCCGCTAGAGTCGTGTACCGGGGTCACGGGGCATCGAAAATCCTCTCGGGACCGTAAAACATGGACTATAGCCCACGAAAACAGACCAGAAATGCTCGAAATCGCGAGTTTTGACGATGCCGCCGTAGTCGTGTACCGTGGGTCACGGGGCATCGAAATCCTCCCGGGACCCGAAACCGTGGACTATAGCCCACGAAAACGGCCAGAAATGCTTGAAATCACGAGTTTTGATAATGTCGCTAGAGTCGTGTACCGGGGTCACAGGGCATCGAAATCCTCCCGGACCCGAAAACCGTGGACTATAGCCCACGAAACGGCCGTAAATGCTCGAGATCACGAGTTTTGACAATGCCGCTAGAGTCGTGTACCGTGGGTCACGGGGCATGAAAATCCTCCCGGGACCAGAAAACATGGACTATAGCCCACGAAAACAGCCAGAAATGCTCGAAATCGCGAGTTTTGATGATGCCGCCAGAGTCGTGTACCGTGGGTCACAGGGCATCGAAATCATCCCGGGACCCGAAAACCGTGGACTATAGCCCACGAAAACGGCCAGAAATGCTTGAAATCGCGAGTTTTGATGATGCCGCTAGAGTCGTGTACCGGGGGTCACGGGGCATCGAAATCCTCCCGGACCCGAAAACGTGGACTATAGCCCACGAAAACGGCCGTAAATGCTCGAAATCACGAGTTTTGACGATGCCGCTAGAGTCGTGTACCGGGGTCACGGGGCATCGAAATCCTCCCGTGACCCGAAAACCGTGGACTATAGCCCACGAAAACGGCCGTAAATGCTTGAAATCACGAGTTTTGACAATGCCGCTAGAGTCGTGTACTCGGGGTCACGGGGCATCAAAATCCTCCCGGGACCGAAAACGTGGACTATAGCCCACGAAAACAGCCATAAATGCTCGAAATCACGAGTTTTGACGATGCCGCTAGAGTCATGTACCGTGGGTCACGGGGCATCGAAATCCTCCGGGACCCGAAACCGTGGACTATAGCCCACGAAAACAGCCAGAAATGCTCGAAATCACGAGTTTTGACAATGCCGCTAGAGTCGTGTACCGTGGGTCACGGGGCATCAAAATCCTCCCGGGACCCGAAAACATGGACTATAGCCCACGAAAACAGCCAGAAATGCTCGAAATCACGAGTTTTGACGATGCCGCCAGAGTCGTGTACCGTGGGTCACGGGGCATCGAAATCCTCCCGGGACCCGAAAACGTGGACTATAGCCCACGAAAACAGCCAGAAATGCTTGAAATCACGAGTTTTGATGATGCCGCCAGAGTCGTGTACCGGGGTCATGGGGCATCGAAATCCTCCTGGGACCCGAAAACCGTGGACTATAGCCCACGAAACGGCCGTAAATGCTTGAGATCACGAGTTTTGATGATGCCGCTAGAGTCGTGTACCAGGGGTCACAGGGCATCGAAATCCTCCCGGTACCAGAAAACATGGACTATAGCCCACGAAAACAGCCAGAAACGCTCGAAATCGCGAGTTTTGATGATGCCGCCAGAGTCGTGTACCGGGGGTCACGGGGCATTGAAATCATCCCGGGACCTGAAAACCGTGGACTATAGCCCACGAAAATGGCCAGAAATGCGCAAAATCGCGAGTTTCGATGATGCCACCAAACTCGTGTACCGGGGGTCACGGGGCATCGAAATCCTCCTGGGACCCGAAACCGTGGACTATAGCCCACGAAAACAGCCAGAAATGCTCGAAATCGCGAGTTTTGATGATGCCGCCAGAGTCGTGTACCAGGGTCACAGGGCATTGAAATCATCCCGTGACCCGAAAACCGTGGACTATAGCCCACGAAAACGGCCGTAAATGCGCGAAATCGTGAGTTTTGATGATGCCGATAGAGTCGTGTAACGTGGGTCACGGGGCATCGAAATACTCCCGGACCCGAAACCGTGGACTATAGCCCACGAAACCGGCCAGAAATGCTTGAAATCGCGAGTTTTGACGATGCCGCTAGAGTCACGTACCGGGGGTCACGGGCCATCGAAATCCTCCCCGGACCCGAAAACCGTTGACTATAACCCACGAAAACAGCCGTAAATGCTCAAAATCGCGAGTTTTGACGATGCCGCCAGTAGTCGTGTACCGTGGGTCACGGGGCATCGAAATCCTCCCGGGACCCGAAACCGTGGACTATAGCCCACGAAAACGGCCGGAAATGCTCGAAATCACGAGTTTTGATGATGCCGCTAGAGTCGTGTACCGGGGTCACGGGCATCGAAATCCTCCCGGACCCGAAAACCGTGGACTATAGCCCACGAAAACAGCCAGAAATGCTCGGAAATCACGAGTTTTGACAATGCCGCTAGAGTCGTGTACCGGGGTCACGGGGCATGAAAATCCTCCCGGGACCGAGAAAACATGGACTATAGCCCACGAAAAACAGCCGTAAATGCTCGAAATCGCGAGTTTTGACGATGCCGCCGGAGTCGTGTATCGTGGGTCATGGGGCATCGAAATCCTCCCGGGACCCGAAACCGTGGACTATAGCCCACGAAAACGGCCAGAAATGCTTGAAATCACGAGTTTTGATGATGCCGCTAGAGTCGTGTACCAGGGGTCACAGGGCATCGAAATCCTCCCGGGACCAGAAAACATGGACTATAGCCCACGAAAACGGCGGAAATGCTCGAAATCACGAGTTTTGACGATGCCGCTAGAGTCGTGTACCGTGGGTCACGGGGCATCGAAATCCTCCCGGGACCCGAAAACGTGGACTATAGCCCACGAAAACAGCCAGAAATGCTCGAAATCGCGAGTTTTGACGATGCCGCTAGAGTCATGTACCGGGGGTCACGGGGCATCGAAATCCTCCCGGGACCCGAAAACCATGGACTATAGCCCACGAAAACGGCCAGAAATGCTCGAAATCACGAGTTTTGATGATGCCGCTAGAGTCGTGTACCAGGGGTCACAGGGCATTGAAATCATCCCGTGACCTGAAAACCGTGGACTATAGCCCACGAAAACGGCCAGAAATGCGCGAAATCGCGAGTTTTGATGATGCCGCTAGAGTCGTGTACCGTGGGTCACGGGGCATCGTAATACTCCCGGGACTCGAAATCGTGGACTATAGCCCACGAAAACGGCCAGAAATGCTTGAAATCACGAGTTTTGACGATGCCGCTAGAGTCACGTACCGGGGGTCACGGGGCATCGAAATCCTCCCGGGACCCGAAAACCGTTGACTATAACCCACGAAAACAGCCAGAAATGCTCGAAATCACGAGTTTTGACAATGCCGCTAGAGTCGTGTACCGGGGGTCACGGGGCATCAAAATCCTCCCGGGACCGAAAAACATGGACTATAGCCCACGAAAACAGCCGAAATGCTCGAAATCACGAGTTTTGACGATGCCGCTAGAGTCATGTACCGGGGTCACGGGGCATCGAAATCCTCCCGGGACCCGAAACCGTGGACTATAGCCCACGAAAACGGCCAGAAATGCTCGAAATCACGAGTTTTGACGATGCCGCTAGAGTCGTGTACCAGGGGTCACAGGGCATCGAAATCCTCCCGGGACCCGAAAACATGGACTATAGCCCACGAAAACAGCCAGAAATGCTCGAAATCGCGAGTTTTGATGATGCCGCCAGAGTCGTGTACCGGGGGTCACGGGGCATCGAAATCCTCCCGGGACCCGAAACCGTGGACTATAGCCCACGAAAACGGCCAGAAATGCTCGAAATCACGAGTTTTGATAATGCCGCTAGAGTCGTGTACCGGGGGTCACGGGGCATGAAAATCCTCCCGGGACCCGAAAACCGTGGACTATAGCCCACGAAAACGGCCAGAAATGCTCGAGATCACGAGTTTTGACAATGCCGCTAGAGTCGTGTACCGGGGGTCACGGGGCATCGAAAATCCTCCCGGGACCAGAAAACATGGACTATAGCCCACGAAAACAGCCAGAAATGCTCGAAATCGCGAGTTTTGATGATGCCGCTAGAGTCGTGTACCAGGGGTCACAGGGCATCGAAATCATCCCGTGACCCGAAAACCGTGGACTATAGCCCACGAAAACGGCCAGAAATGCTCGAAATCACGAGTTTTGACGATGCCGCTAGAGTCGTGTACCGTGGGTCACGGGGCATCGAAATCCTCCCGGGACCCGAAAACATGGACTATAGCCCACGAAAACAGCCAGAAATGCTCGAAATCGCGAGTTTTGACGATGCCGCTAGAGTCGTGTACCGGGGTCACGGGGCATCGAAATCCTCCCGGACCCGAAACCGTGGACTATAGCCCACGAAAACGGCCAGAAATGCTCGAAATCACGAGTTTTGACGATGCCGCTAGAGTCGTGTACCGTGGGTCACGGGGCATCGAAATCCTCCCGGGACCCGAAAACGTGGACTATAGCCCACGAAAACGGCCAGAAATGCTTGAAATCACGAGTTTTGACGATGCCGCTAGAGTCATGTACCGGGGGTCACGGGGCATCGAAATCCTCCCGGGACCCGAAAACGTGGACTATAGCCCACGAAAACGGCCAGAAATGCTCGAAATCACGAGTTTTGACGATGCCGCTAGAGTCGTGTACCGGGGGTCACGGGCATCGAAATCCTCTCGGGACCGAAAACATGGACTATAGCCCACGAAAACAGCCAGAAATGCTCGAAATCGCGAGTTTTGACGATGCCGCCAGAGTCGTGTACCGTGGGTCACGGGGCATCGAAATCCTCCTGGGACCCGAAACCGTGGACTATAGCCCACGAAAACGGCCATAAATGCTTGAAATCACGAGTTTTGATGATGCCGCTAGAGTCGTGTACCGGGGGTCACAGGGCATCGAAATCCTCCCGGGACCCGAAAACCGTGGACTATAGCCCACGAAAACAGCCAGAAATGCTCGAAATCACGAGTTTTGACAATGCCGCTAGAGTCGTGTACCAGGGGTCACGGGGCATCAAAATCCTCCCGGGCCAGTAAAACATGGACTATAGCCCACGAAAACAGCCGTAAATGCTCGAAATCGCGAGTTTTGACGATGCCGCCAGACTCATGTATCGTGGGTCATGGGGCATCGAAATCCTCCCGGGACCCGAAACCGTGGACTATAGCCCACGAAAACGGCCAGAAATGCTTGAAATCACGAGTTTTGATGATGCCACCAGAGTCGCGTACCGGGGGTCACAGGGCACCGAAATCCTCCCGGTACTCGTAAAACATGGACTATAGCCCACGAAAACAGCCAGAAATGCTCGAAATCACGAGTTTTGATGATGCCGCTAGAGTCGTGTACCGTGGGTCACAGGGCATTGAAATCATCCCGTGACCTGAAAACCGTGGACTATAGCCCACGAAAATGGCCAGAAATGCGCGAAATCGCGAGTTTTGACGATGCCGACTAGAGTCGTGTAACGTGGGTCACGGGGCATCGTAATCCTCCCGGACCCGAAATCGTGGACTATAGCCCACGAAAACGGCCGTAAATGCTTGAAATCACGAGTTTTGACGATGCCGCTAGAGTCACGTACCGGGGGTCACAGGGCATCGAAATCCTCCCCGTGACCCGAAAACCGTGTGACTATAAGCCCACGAAAACAGCCAGCAAATGCTCGAAATCACGAGTTTTGACGATGCCGCTAGAGTCGTGTACCGGGGGTCACGGGGCATCGAAATCCTCCCTGGACCCGAAACCGTGGACTATAGCCCACGAAAACAGCCAGAAATGCTCGAAATCACGAGTTTTGACGATGCCGCTAGAGTCACGTACCAGGGGTCACGGGGCATCGAAATCCTCCCGGGACCCGAAAACCGTTGACTATAACCCACGAAAACAGCCGTAAATGCTCGAAATCACGAGTTTTGACAATGTCGCTAGAGTCGTGTACCGGGGTCACGGGGCATCAAAATCCTCTCGGGGCCAGAAAACATGGACTATAGCCCACGAAAACAGCCAGAAATGCTCAAAATCGCGAGTTTGACGATGCCGCCAGAGTCGTGTACCGTGGGTCACGGGGCATCGAAATCCTCCCGGGACCCGAAACCGTGGACGATAGCCCACGAAAACGGCCGTAAATGCTTGAAATCACGAGTTTTGATAATGTCGCTAGAGTCGTGTACCGGGGGTCACAGGGCATCGAAATCCTCCCGGGACCCGAAAACCGTGGACTATAGCCCACGAAAACGGCCAGAAATGCTCGGAGATCACGAGTTTTGACAATGCCGCTAGAGTCGTGTACCAGGGGTCACGGGGCATGAAAATCCTCCCGGGACCAGAAAACATGGACTATAGCCCACGAAAACAGCCAGAAATGCTCGAAATCGCGAGTTTTGACGATGCCGCCAGACTCATGTATCGTGGGTCATGGGGCATCGAAATCCTCCTCGGGACCCGAAACCGTGGACTATAGCCCACGAAAACGGCCAGAAATGCTTGAAATCACGAGTTTTGATGATGCCGCTAGAGTCGTGTACCGGGGTCACGTGGCACCGAAATCCTCCCGGTACCGGAAAACATGGACTATAGCCCACGAAAACAGCCGTAAATGCTCGAAATCGCGAGTTTTGATGATGCCGCCGCAGTCGTGTACCAGGGGTCACAGGGCATTGAAATCATCCCGTGACCTGAAAACCGTGGACTATAGCCCACGAAAACGGCCAGAAATGCGCGAAATCGTGAGTTTTGATGATGCCGATAGAGTCGTGTAACGTGGGTCACGGGGCATCGTAATACTCCCGGTACCCGAAATCGTGGATTACAGCCCACGAAAACGGCCAGAAATGCTTGAAATCACGAGTTTTGACGATGCCGCTAGAGTCACGTACCGGGGGGTCACGGGGCATCGAAATCCTCCCTGGACCCGAAAACCGTTGACTATAACCCACGAAAACAGCCAGAAATGCTCGAAATCACGAGTTTTGACAATGCCGCTAGAGTCGTGTACCGGGGGTCACGGGGCATCAAAATCCTCCCGGGACCGGAAAACATGGACTATAGCCCACGAAAACAGCCGAAATGCTCGAAATCACGAGTTTTGACGATGCCGCTAGAGTCACGTACCGGGGTCACGGGGCATCGAAATCCTCCCGGGACCCGAAAACCGTTGACTATAACCCACGAAAACAGCCGGAAATGCTCGAAATCACGAGTTTTGACAATGTCGCTAGAGTCGTGTACAGGGGTCACGGGGCATCAAAATCCTCTCGGGGCTAGAAAACATGGACTATAGCCCACGAAAACAGTCAGAAATGCTCAAAATCGCGAGTTTGACGATGCCGCCGGAGTCGTGTACCGTGGGTCACGGGGCATCGAAATCCTCCTGGGACCCGAAACCGTGGACTATAGCCCACGAAAACGGCCAGAAATGCTTGAAATCACGAGTTTTGATAATGTCGCTAGAGTCGTGTACCGGGGTCACGGGGCATCGAAATCCTCCGGGACCCGAAAACCGTGGACTATAGCCCACGAAACGGCCGAAATGCTCGGAGATCACGAGTTTTGACAATGCCGCTAGAGTCGTGTACCAGGGGTCACGGGGCATGAAAATCCTCCCGGGACCAGAAAACATGGACTATAGCCCACGAAAACAGCCAGTAAATGCTCGAAATCGCGAGTTTTGACGATGCCGCTGGACTCATGTATCGTGGGTCATGGGGCATCGAAATCCTCCCGGGACCCGAAACCGTGGACTATAGCCCACGAAAACGGCCAGAAATGCTTGAAATCACGAGTTTTGATGATGCCGCTAGAGTCGTGTACCGGGGTCACGGGCATCGAAATCCTCCCGGGACCGAAAACCGTGGACTATAGCCCACGAAAACAGCCAGAAATGCTCGAAATCGCGAGTTTTGATGATGCCGCCAGAGTCGTGTACCAGGGGTCACAGGGCATTGAAATCATCCCGTGACCTGAAAACCGTGGACTATAGCCCACGAAAACGGCCAGAAATGCGCGAAATCGCGAGTTTTGATGATGCCGATAGAGTCGTGTACCGTGGGTCACGGGGCATCGTAATACTCCCGGGACCCGAAACCGTGGACTATAGCCCACGAAAACGGCCAGAAATGCTTGAAATCACGAGTTTTGACGATGCCGCTAGAGTCGTGTACCGGGGGTCACGGGGCATCGAAATCCTCCCGGTACCCGAAAACCGTGGACTATAGCCCACGAAAACAGCCAGAAATGCTCGAAATCACGAGTTTTGACGATGCCGCTAAAGTCGTGTACCGTGGGTCACGGGGCATCGAAATCCTCCCGGGACCCGAAATCGTGGACTATAGCCCACGAAAACGGCCAGAAATGCTTGAAATCACGAGTTTTGACGATGCCGCTAGAGTCGTGTACCAGGGGTCACGGGGCATCGAAATCCTCCCGGGACCCGAAAACCGTGGACTATAGCCCACGAAAACGGCCAGAAATGCTCGAAATCACGAGTTTTGACAATGCCGCTAGAGTCGTGTACCGGGGTCGCGGGCATCGAAATCATCCCGTGACCGAAAACATGGACTATAGCCCACGAAAACGGCCAGAAATGCTCGAAATCGCGAGTTTTGATGATGCCGCCAGAGTCGTGTACCGTGGGTCACGGGGCATCGAAATCATCCCGTGGACCTGAAACCGTGGACTATAGCCCACGAAAACGGCCAGAAATGCTCGAAATCACGAGTTTTGACGATGCCGCTAGAGTCGTGTACCGTGGGTCACGGGGCATCGAAATCCTCCGCGGACCCGAAACCGTGGACTATAGCCCACGAAAACAGCCAGAAATGCTCGAAATCACGAGTTTTGACGATGCCGCTAGAGTCGTGTACCGGGGTCACGGGGCATCGAAATCCTCCCGGGACCCGAAAACATGGACTATAACCCACGAAAACAGCCGGAAATGCTCGAAATCACGAGTTTTGATGATGCCGCTAGAGTCGTGTACCGTGGGTCACGGGGCATCGAAATCCTCCCTGGACCCGAAAACATGGACTATACCCCACGAAAACAGCCAGGAATGCTCGAGATCACGAGTTTTGACCATGCCGCTAGAGTCATGTACCGTGGTTCACGGGGCATCAAAATCCTCCCGGGACCGGAAAACATGGACTATAGCCCACGAAAACAGCCAGAAATGCTCGAAATCGCGAGTTTTGACGATGCCGCAGCAGTCGTGTACCGTGGGTCACGGGGCATCGAAATCCTCCCGGGACCCGAAACCGTGGACTATAGCCCACGAAAACGGCCGAAATGCTTGAAATCACGAGTTTTGACGATGCCGCTAGAGTCGTGTACCGGGGGTCACGTGGCATCGAAATCCTCCCGGGACCCGAAAACCGTGGACTATAGCCCACGAAAACGGCCAGAAATGCTCGAGATCACGAGTTTTGACAATGCCGCTAGAGTCGTGTACCAGGGGTCACGGGGCATCGAAATCCTCCCGGGACCAGAAAACATGGACTATAGCCCACGAAAACAGCCAGAAATGCTCGAAATCGCGAGTTTTGACGATGCCGCCAGTACTCATGTATCGGGGGTCATGGGGCATCGAAATCCTCCCGGGACCCGAAACCGTGGACTATAGCCCACGAAAACGGCCGTAAATGCTTGAAATCACGAGTTTTGATGATGCCGCTAGAGTCGTGTACCAGGGGTCACAGGGCACCGAAATCCTCCCGGTACCAGAAAACATGGACTATAGCCCACGAAAACAGCCCGAAATGCTCGAAATCGCGAGTTTTGATGATGCCGCGCAGTCGTGTACCGTGGGTCACAGGGCATTGAAATCATCCCGTGACTCTGAAAACCGTGGACTATAGCCCACGAAAATGGCCAGAAATGCGCGAAATCGTGAGTTTTTATGATGCCGATAGAGTCGTGTAACGTGGGTCACGGGGCATCGTAATACTCCCGGGACCCGAAATCGTGGACTATAGCCCACGAAAACGGCCGAAATGCTTGAAATCACGAGTTTTGACGATGCCGCTAGAGTCACGTACCGGGGTCACGGGGCATCGAAATCCTCCCTGGACCCGAAAACCGTTGACTATAACCCACGAAAACAGCCGAAATGCTCGAAATCACGAGTTTTGACAATGCCGCTAGAGTCGTGTACCGGGGTCACGGGCATCAAAATCCTCCCGGGACCCAGAAAACATGGACTATAGCCCACGAAAACGGCCAAAATGCTCGAAATCACGAGTTTTGACGATGCCGCTAGAGTCATGTACCAGGGGTCACGGGGCATCGAAATCCTCCCGGGACCAGAAAACATGGACTATAGCCCACGAAAACAGCCAGAAATGCTCGAAATCGCGAGTTTTGACGATGCCGCCAGACTCATGTATCGTGGGTCATGGGGCATCGAAATCCTCCTGGGACCCGAAACCGTGGACTATAGCCCACGAAAACGGCCAGAAATGCTTGAAATCACGAGTTTTGATGATGCCGCTAGAGTCGTGTACCGGGGGTCACAGGGCACCGAAATCCTCCCGGTACTCGTAAAACCATGGACTATAGCCCACGAAAACAGCCGTAAATGCTCGAAATCGCGAGTTTTGATGATGCCGCTAGAGTCGTGTACCAGTGGGTCACAGGGCATTGAAATCATCCCGTGACCTGAAAACCGTGGACTATAGCCCACGAAAACAGCCAGAAATGCGCGAAATCGTGAGTTTTGATGATGCCGCTAGAGTCGTGTACCGTGGGTCACGGGGCATCGTAATACTCCCGGGACCCGAAATCGTGGACTATAGCCCACGAAAACGGCCGAAATGCTTGAAATCACGAGTTTTGACGATGCCGCTAGAGTCACGTACCGGGGGTCACGGGGCATCGAAATCCTCCCCGGACCCGAAAACGTGGACCATAGCCCACGAAAACGGCCATAAATGCTCGAAATCACGAGTTTTGACGATGCCGCTAGAGTCGTGTACCGTGGGTCACGGGGCATCAAAATCCTCCCGGGACCAGAAAACATGGACTATAGCCCACGAAAACAGCCAGAAATGCTCGAAATCACGAGTTTTGACGATGCCGCTAGAGTCATGCACGGGGTCACGGGCATCGAAATCCTCCGGACCGAAAACCGTTGACTATAACCCACAAAACCGCCAGAAATGCTCGAAATCACGAGTTTTGACAATGTCGCTAGAGTCGTGTACCAGGGGTCATGGGGCATCAAAATCCTCTCGGCCGGAAAACATGGACTATAGCCCACGAAATCGATAGAAATGCTCGAAATCGCGAGTTTGACGATGCCGCCAGAGTCGTGTACCGTGGGTCACGGGGCATCGAAATCCTCCCGGGACCCGAAACCGTGGACTATAGCCCACGAAAACGGCCAGAAATGCTTGAAATCACGAGTTTTGATAATGTCGCTAGAGTCGTGTACCGGGGTCACAGGGCATCGAAATCCTCCCGGGACCCGAAAACCGTGGACTATAGCCCACGAAAACGGCCGAAATGCTGGAGATCACGAGTTTTGACAATGCCGCTAGAGTCGTGTACCGGGGTCACGGGGCATGAAAATCCTCCCGGGACCGGAAAACATGGACTATAGCCCACGAAAACAGCCGAAATGCTCGAAATCGCGAGTTTTGACGATGCCGCTAGACTCATGTATCGTGGCTCATGGGGCATCGAAATCCTCCTGGGACCCGAAACCGTGGACTATAGCCCACGAAACGGCCGAAATGCTTGAAATCACGAGTTTTGATGATGCCGCTAGAGTCGTGTACGCGTCACGGGTATCGAAATCCTCCCGGGACCCGAGAACCGTGGACTATAACCCACGAAAACGGCCGGAAATGCTCGAAATCACGAGTTTTGACAATGCCGCTAGAGTCGTGTACCGGGGTCACGAGGCACTGAAATCATCCCGTGACCTGAAAACCGTGGACTATAGCCCACGAAAACGGCCAGTAAATGCGCGAAATCGCGAGTTTTGATGATGCCGATAGAGTCGTGTACCGTGGGTCACGGGGCATCGTAATACTCCCGGGACCCGAAACCGTGGACTATAGCCCACGAAAACGGCCAGAAATGCTTGAAATCACGAGTTTTGACGATGCCGCTAGAGTCACGTACCGGGGGTCACGGGGCATCGAAATCCTCCCCGGACCCGAAAACCGTTGACTATAACCCACGAAAACAGCCGAAATGCTCGAAATCACGAGTTTTGACAATGCCGCTAGAGTCGTGTACCGGGGTCACGGGGCATCAAAATCCTCCCGGGACCAGAAAACATGGACTATAGCCCACGAAAACAGCCATAAATGCTCGAAATCACGAGTTTTGACGATGCCGCTAGAGTCGCGTACCGGGGTCACGGGGCATCGAAATCCTCCCGGGACCAGAAAACATGGACTATAGCCCACGAAAACAGCCAGAAATGCTCGAAATCGCGAGTTTTGACGATGCCGCCAGTACTCATGTATCGTGGGTCATGGGGCATCGAAATCCTCCCGGGGCTCGAAACCGTGGACTATAGCCCACGAAAACGGCCAGAAATGCTTGAAATCACGAGTTTTGATGATGCCGCTAGAGTCGTGTACCGGGGTCACAGGGCACCGAAATCCTCCCGGTACCGTAAAACATGGACTATAGCCCACGAAAACAGCCAGTAAATGTTCGAAATCGCGAGTTTTGATGATGCCGCCAGTAGTCGTGTACCGGGGGTCACAGGGCATTGAAATCATCCCGTGACCTGAAAACCGTGGACTATAGCCCACGAAAATGGCCGTAAATGCGCGAAATCGCGAGTTTCAACGATGCCGCCAAACTCGTGTACCGGGGGTCACGAGGCATCGAATTCCTCCCGGGACCCGAAACCGTGGACTATAGCCCACGAAAACAGCCAGAAATGCTCGAAATCGCGAGTTTTGATGATGCCGCTAGATTCGTGTACCGAGGGTCACAGGGCATTGAAATCATCCCGTGACCTGAAAACCGTGGACTATAGCCCAGAAAACATGGACTATAGCCCACGAAAACAGCCAGAAATGCTCGAAATCACGAGCTTTGACGATGCCGCTAAAGTCGTGTACCGTGGGTCACGGGGCATCGTAATACTCCCGGAACCCGAAATCGTGGACTATAGCCCAAGAAAACTGCCAAAAATGCTTGAAATCACGAGTTTTGACGATGGCGCTAGAGTCATGTACCGGGGTCACGGGGTATCGAAATCCTCCCGGGACCCGAAAACCGTGGACTATAACCCACAAAAACGGCCAGAAATGCTCGAAATCACGAGTTTTGACAATGCCGCTAGAGTCGTGTACCAGGGGTCACAGGGCACTGAAATCATCCCGTGACCCGAAAACCGTGGACTATAGCCCACGAAAACGGCCAGAAATGCGCGAAATCGCGAGTTTTGATGATGCCGATAGAGTCGTGTACCGTGGGTCACGGGGCATCGTAATACTCCCGGGACCCGAAACCGTGGACTATAGCCCACGAAAACGGCCAGAAATGCTTGAAATCACGAGTTTTGACAATGTCGCTAGAGTCGTGTACCGGGGGTCACAGGGCACCGAAATCCTCCCGGTACCAGAAAACATGGACTATAGCCCACGAAACAGCCAGAAATGCTCGAAATCACGAGTTTTGACAATGCCGCTAGAGTCGTGTACCAGGGGTCACGGGGCATCAAAATCCTCTCGGGGCCGAAAACATGGACTATAGCCCACGAAAACGATCGAAATGCTCAAAATCGCGAGTTTGACGATGCCGCCAGTAGTCGTGTACCGTGGGTCACGGGGCATCGAAATCCTCCCGGGACCCGAAACCGTGGACTATAGCCCACGAAAACGGCCGAGAATGCTTGAAATCACGAGTTTTGATAATGTCGCTAGAGTCGTGTACCGGGGTCACGGGGCATCGAAATCCTCCGGGACCCGAAAACCGTGGACTATAGCCCACGAAAACGGCCAGAAATGCTGGAGATCACGAGTTTTGACAATGCCGCTAGAGTCGTGTACCGGGGGTCACGGGGCATGAAAATCCTCCCGGGACCAGAAAACATGGACTATAGCCCACGAAAACAGCCAGAAATGCTCGAAATCGCGAGTTTTGATGATGCCGCCAGACTCATGTATCGGGGGTCATGGGGCATCGAAATCCTCCCGGGACCCAAAACCGTGGACTATAGCCCACGAAAACGGCCAGAAATGCTTGAAATCACGAGTTTTGATGATGCCGCTAGAGTCGTGTACCGGGGGTCACGGGGCACCGAAATCCTCCCGGACTCGAAAACATGGACTATAGCCCACGAAAACAGCCGTAAATGCTCGAAATCGCGAGTTTTGATGATGCCGCGAGTCGTGTACCGGGGGTCACAGGGCATTGAAATCATCCCGTGACCTGAAAACCGTGGACTATAGCCAACGAAAATGGCCGTAAATGCGCGAAATCGTGAGTTTTTATGATGCCGATAGAGTCGTGTAACGTGGGTCACGGGGCATCGTAATACCCCCGGACCCGAAATCGTGGACTATAGCCCACGAAAACGGCCAGAAATGCTTGAAATCACGAGTTTTGACGATGCCGCTAGAGTCACGTACCGGGGGTCACGGGGCATCGAAATCCTCCCTGGACCCGAAAACCGTTGACTATAACCCACGAAAACAGCCAGAAATGCTCGAAATCACGAGTTTTGACAATGCCGCTAGAGTCGTGTACCAGGGTCACGGGGCATCAAAATCCTTCCGGGACCGGAAAACATGGACTATAGCCCACGAAAACAGCCAGAAATGCTCGAAATCACGAGTTTTGACGATGCCGCTAGAGTCACGTACCGGGGTCACGGGGCATCGAAATCCTCCCGGGACCAGAAAACATGGACTATAGCCCACGAAAACAGCCAGAAATGCTCAAAATCGCGAGTTTTGACGATGCCGCCGAGCTCATGTATCGTGGGTCACGGGGCATCGAAATCCTCCTAGGACCCGAAACCGTGGACTATAGCCCACGAAAACGGCCAGAAATGCTTGAAATCACGAGTTTTGATGATGCCGCTAGAGTCGTGTACCGGGGGTCACAGGGCACCGAAATCCTCCCGGGACCAGAAAACATGGACTATAGCCCACGAAAACAGCCAGAAATGCTCGAAATCGCGAGTTTTGATGATGCCGCCAGAGTCGTGTACCAGGGGTCACAGGGCATTGAAATCATCCCGTGACCTGAAAATCGTGGACTATAGACCACGAAAATGGCCAGAAATGCGCGAAATCGCGAGTTTCAACGATGCCACCAAACTCGTGTACCGGGGGTCACGAGGCATCGAATTCCTCCCGGGACCCGAAACCGTGGACTATAGCCCACGAAAACAGCCAGAAATGCTCGAAATCGCGAGTTTTGATGATGCCGCCAGATTCGTGTACCAGGGGTCACAGGGCATTGAAATCATCCCGTGACCTGAAAACCGTGGACTATAGCCCAGAAAACATGGACTATAGCCCACGAAAACAGCCAGAAATGCTCGAAATCACGAGCTTTGACGATGCCGCTAAAGTCGTGTACCGTGAGGTCACGGGGCATCGTAATACTCCCGGACCCGAAATCGTGGACTATAGCCCAAGAAAACTGCCAAAAATGCTTGAAATCACGAGTTTTGACGATGGCGCTAGAGTCATGTACCGGGGTCACGGGTATCGAAATCCTCCCGGACCCGAAAACCGTGGACTATAACCCACAAAACGGCCAGAAATGCTCGAAATCACGAGTTTTGATAATGCCGCTAGAGTCGTGTACCGGGGTCACGGGGCATCAAAATCCTCCCGGACCGAGAAAACATGGACTATAGCCCACGAAAACAGCCGAAATGCTCGAAATCGCGAGTTTTGATGATGCCGCCGTAGTCGTGTACCAGGGGTCACAGTGGCACTGAAATCATCCCGTGACCTGAAAACCGTGGACTATAGCCCACGAAAACGGCCAGAAATGCGCGAAATCGTGAGTTTTTATGATGCCGATAGAGTCGTGTAACGTGGGTCACGGGGCATCGTAATACTCCCGGACCCGAAATCGTGGACTATAGCCCACGAAAACGGCCGTAAATGCTTGAAATCACGAGTTTTGACGATGCCGCTAGAGTCACGTACCGGGGGTCACGGGGCATCGAAATCCTCCCTGGACCCGAAAACCGTTGACTATAACCCACGAAAACAGCCGAAATGCTCGAAATCACGAGTTTTGACAATGCCGCTAGAGTCGTGGTACCGTGGGTCACGGGCATCAAAATCCTCCCGGGACCAGAAAACATGGACTATAACCCACGAAAACAGCCGTAAATGCTCGAAATCACGAGTTTTGACGATGCCGCTAGAGTCACGTACCTGGGGTCACGGGCATCGAAATCCTCCCGGACCCGAAAACCGTTGACTATTACCCACGAAAACAGCCAGAAATGCTCGAAATCACGAGTTTTGACAATGTCGCTAGAGTCGTGTACCAGGGGTCACGGGGCATCAAAATCCTCTCGGGGCCGAAAAACATGGACTATAGCCCACGAAAACAATCGAAATGCTCAAAATCGCGAGTTTGACGATGCCGCCGGAGTCGTGTACCGTGGGTCACGGGGCATCGAAATCCTCCCGGGACCCGAAACCGTGGACTATAGCCCACGAAAACGGCCAGTAAATGCTTGAAATCACGAGTTTTGATAATGTCGCTAGAGTCGTGTACCGGGGGTCACAGTGGCATCGAAATCCTCCGGGACCCGAAAACCGTGGACTATAGCCCACGAAAACGGCCGAAATGCTGGAGATCACGAGTTTTGACAATGCCGCTAGAGTCGTGTACCGGGGGTCACGGGGCATGAAAATCCTCCCGGGACCGAGAAAACATGGACTATAGCCCACGAAAACAGCCGTAAATGCTCGAAATCGCGAGTTTTGATGATGCCGCCGGACTCATGTATCGTGGGTCACGGGGCATCGAAATCCTCCCGGGACCCAAAACCGTGGACTATAGCCCACGAAAACGGCCAGAAATGCTTGAAATCACGAGTTTTGATGATGCCGCTAGAGTCGTGTACCGGGTCACAGGGCACCGAAATCCTCCCGGTACCAGAAAACATGGACTATAGCCCACGAAAACAGCCAGAAATGCTCGAAATCGCGAGTTTTGATGATGCCGCCGTAGTCGTGTACCGGGGTCACGGGGCATTGAAATCATCCCGTGACCTGAAAACCGTGGACTATAGCCCACGAAAATGGCCAGAAATGCGCGAAATCGTGAGTTTTTATGATGCCGATAGAGTCGTGTAACGTGGGTCACGGGGCATCGTAATACTCCCGGGACCCGAAATCGTGGACTATAGCCCACGAAAACGGCCAGAAATGCTTGAAATCACGAGTTTTGACGATGCCGCTAGAGTCACGTACCGGGGGTCACGGGGCATCGAAATCCTCCCCGGACCCGAAAACCGTTGACTATAACCCACGAAAACGGCCGGAAATGCTCGAAATCACGAGTTTTGACAATGCCGCTAGAGTCGTGTACCGGGGGTCACGGGGCATCAAAATCCTTCCGGGACCGGAAAACATGGACTATAGCCCACGAAAACAGCCGAAATGCTCGAAATCACGAGTTTTGACGATGCCGCTAGAGTCACGTACCGGGGTCACGGGCATCGAAATCCTCCTGGGACCAGAAAACATGGACTATAGCCCACGAAAACAGCCGGAAATGCTCAAAATCGCGAGTTTTGACGATGTCGCCGAGACTCATGTATCGTGGGTCATGGGGCATCGAAATCCTCCTGGGACCCGAAACCGTGGACTATAGCCCACGAAAACAGCCAGTAAATGCGCGAAATCGTGAGTTTTTATGATGCCGATAGAGTCGTGTAACGTGGGTCACGGGGCATCGTAATACTCCCGGGACCCGAAATCGTGGACTATAGCCCACGAAAACGGCCAGAAATGCTTGAAATCACGAGTTTTGACGATGCCGCTAGAGTCACGTACCGGGGGGTCACGGGGCATCGAAATCCTCCCTGGACCCGAAAACCGTTGACTATAACCCACGAAAACAGCCAGAAATGCTCAAAATCACGAGTTTTGACAATGCCGCTAGAGTCGGGTACCGGGGTCACGGGCATCAAAATCCTCCCGGGACCAGAAAACATGGACTATAGCCCACGAAAACAGCCAGAAATGCTCGAAATCACGAGTTTTGACGATGCCGCTAGAGTCACGTACCGGGGGTCACGGGGCATCGAAATCCTCCCGGGACCCGAAAACCGTTGACTATAACCCACGAAAACCGCCAGAAATGCTCGAAATCACGAGTTTTGACAATGTCGCTAGAGTCGTGTACCAGGGGTCATGGGGCATCAAAATCCTCTCGGGGCCAGAAAACATGGACTATAGCCCACGAAAACAGTCAGAAATGCTCAAAATCGCGAGTTTGACGATGCCGCTATAGTCGTGTACCGGGGGTCACGGGGCATCGAAATCCTCCTGGGACCCGAAACCGTGGACTATAGCCCACGAAAACGGCCAGAAATGCTTGAAATCACGAGTTTTGATGATGTCGCTAGAGTCGTGTACCAGGGGTCACGGGGCATCGAAATCCTCCCGGGACCCGAAACCGTGGACTATAGCCCACGAAAACGGCCAGAAATGCTCGGAGATCACGAGTTTTGACAATGCCGCTAGAGTCGTGTACCAGGGGTCACGGGGCATGAAAATCCTCCCGGGACCAGTAAAACATGGACTATAGCCCACGAAAACAGCCGTAAATGCTCGAAATCGCGAGTTTTGACGATGCCGCCGGACTCATGTATCGTGGCTCATGGGGCATCGAAATCCTCCTGGGACCCGAAACCGTGGACTATAGCCCACGAAAACGGCCAGAAATGCTTGAAATCACGAGTTTTGATGATGCCGCTAGAGTCGTGTACCGGGGTCACGGGGTATCGAAATCCTCCCGGGACCCGAAAACCGTGGACTATAACCCACAAAAACGGCCAGAAATGCTCGAAATCACGAGTTTTGACAATGCCGCTAGAGTCGTGTACCAGGGGTCACAGGGCACTGAAATCATCCCGTGACCTGAAAACCGTGGACTATAGCCCACGAAAACGGCCAGAAATGCGCGAAATCGCGAGTTTTGATGATGCCGATAGAGTCGTGTACCGTGGGTCACGGGGCATCGTAATACTCCCGGACCCGAAACCGTGGACTATAGCCCACGAAAACGGCCAGAAATGCTTGAAATCACGAGTTTTGACAATGTCGCTAGAGTCGTGTACCGGGGGTCACGGAGGCATCGAAATCCTCCCGGTACCCGAAAAACATGGACTATAGCCCACGAAAACAGCCGAAATGCTCGAAATCACGAGTTTTGACAATGTCGCTAGAGTCGTGTACCGGGGGTCACGGGGCATCAAAATCCTCTCGGGGCCAGAAAACATGGACTAGCCCACGAAAACAGATCGGAAATGCTCAAAATCGCGAGTTTGACGATGCCGCCGAGTCGTGTACCGTGGGTCACGGGGCATCGAAATCCTCCCGGGACCGAAACCGTGGACTATAGCCCACGAAAACGGCCAGAAATGCTTGAAATCACGAGTTTTGATAATGTCGCTAGAGTCGTGTACCGGGGGTCACGGGGCATCGAAATCCTCCCGGGACCCGAAAACCGTGGACTATAGCCCACGAAAACGGCCAGAAATGCTGGAGATCACGAGTTTTGACAATGCCGCTAGAGTCGTGTACCAGGGGTCATGGGGCATGAAAATCCTCCCGGGACCAGAAAACATGGACTATAGCCCACGAAAACAGCCAGAAATGCTCGAAATCGCGAGTTTTGATGATGCCGCCAGACTCATGTATCGTGGGTCATGGGGCATCGAAATCCTCCTGGGACCCAAAACCGTGGACTATAGCCCACGAAAACGGCCAGAAATGCTTGAAATCACGAGTTTTGATGATGCCGCTAGAGTCGTGTACCGGGGGTCACAGGGCACCGAAATCTTCCCGGTACCAGAAAACATGGACTATAGCCCACGAAAACAGCCAGAAATGCTCGAAATCGCGAGTTTTGATGATGCCGCCGAGTCGTGTACCGGGGGTCACAGGGCATTGAAATCATCCCGTGACCTGAAAACCGTGGACTATAGCCCACGAAAATGGCCAGAAATGCGCGAAATCGTGAGTTTTTATGATGCCGATAGAGTCGTGTAACGTGGGTCACGGGGCATCGTAATACTCCCGGGACCCGAAATCGTGGACTATAGCCCACGAAGCGGCCAGAAATGCTTGAAATCACGAGTTTTGACGATGCCGCTAGAGTCACGTACCAGGGGTCACGGGGCATCGAAATCCTCCTGGACCCGAAAACCGTTGACTATAACCCACGAAAACAGCCGAAATGCTCGAAATCACGAGTTTTGACAATGCCGCTAGAGTCGTGTACCAGGGGTCACGGGGCATCAAAATCCTTCCGGGACCGAGAAAACATGGACTATAGCCCACGAAAACAGCCAGAAATGCTCGAAATCACGAGTTTTGACGATGCCGCTAGAGTCACGTACCGGGGGTCACGGGGCATCGAAATCCTCCCGGGACCAGAAAACATGGACTATAGCCCACGAAAACAACCAGAAATGCTCAAAATCGCGAGTTTTGACGATGCCGCCAGACTCATGTATCGTGGGTCATGGGGCATCGAAATCCTCCTGGGACCCGAAACCGTGGACTATAGCCCACGAAAACAGCCAGAAATGCGCGAAATCGTGAGTTTTTATGATGCCGATAGAGTCGTGTAACGTGGGTCACGGGGCATCGTAATACTCCCGGGACCCGAAATCGTGGACTATAGCCCACGAAAACGGCCGGAAATGCTCGAAATCACGAGTTTTGACGATGCCGCTAGAGTCACGTACCGGGGGTCACGGGGCATCGAAATCCTCCCTGGACCCGAAAACCGTTGACTATAACCCACGAAAACAGCCAGAAATGCTCAAAATCACGAGTTTTGACAATGCCGCTAGAGTCGGGTACCAGGGGTCACGGGGCATCAAAATCCTCCCGGGACCAGAAAACATGGACTATAGCCCACGAAAACAGCCAGAAATGCTCGAAATCACGAGTTTTGACGATGCCGCTAGAGTCACGTACCGGGGGTCACGGGGCATCGAAATCCTCCCGGGACCCGAAAACCGTTGACTATAACCCACGAAAACCGCCAGAAATGCTCGAAATCACGAGTTTTGACAATGTCGCTAGAGTCGTGTACCAGGGGTCATGGGGCATCAAAATCCTCTCGGGGCCAGGAAAACATGGACTATAGCCCACGAAACACAGTCGAAATGCTCAAAATCGCGAGTTTGACGATGCCGCCAGAGTCGTGTACCGTGGGTCACGGGGCATCGAAATCCTCCTGGGACCCGAAACCGTGGACTATAGCCCACGAAAACGGCCAGAAATGCTTGAAATCACGAGTTTTGATAATGTCGCTAGAGTCGTGTACCGGGGGTCACAGGGCATCGAAATCCTCCCGGGACCCAAAACCGTGGACTATAGCCCACGAAAACGGCCGGAAATGCTGGAGATCACGAGTTTTGACAATGCCGCTAGAGTCGTGTACCAGGGGTCACGGGGCATGAAAATCCTCCCGGGACCAGAAAACATGGACTATAGCCCACGAAAACAGCCAGAAATGCTCGAAATCGCGAGTTTTGACGATGCCGCCAGACTCATGTATCGTGGCTCATGGGGCATCGAAATCCTCCTGGGACCCGAAACCGTGGACTATAGCCCACGAAAACGGCCAGAAATGCTTGAAATCACGAGTTTTGATGATGCCGCTAGAGTCGTGTACCGGGGTCACGGGGTATCGAAATCCTCCCGGGACCCGAAAACCGTGGACTATAACCCACAAAAACGGCCAGAAATGCTCGAAATCACGAGTTTTGACAATGCCGCTAGAGTCGTGTACCGGGGGTCACGGGGCACCGAAATCATCCCGTGACCTGAAAACCGTGGACTATAGCCCACGAAAACGGCCAGAAATGCGCGAAATCGCGAGTTTTGATGATGCCGATAGAGTCGTGTACCGGGGGTCACGGGGCATCGTAATACTCCCGGGACCCGAAACCGTGGACTATAGCCCACGAAAACGGCCAGAAATGCTTGAAATCACGAGTTTTGACAATGTCGCTAGAGTCGTGTACCGGGGGTCACAGGGCACCGAAATCCTCCTGGTACCAGAAAACATGGACTATAGCCCACGAAAACAGCCAGAAATGCTCGAAATCACGAGTTTTGACAATGTCGCTAGAGTCGTGTACCAGGGGTCACGGGGCATCAAAATCCTCTCGGGGCCAGAAAACATGGACTAGCCCACGAAAACAGTCAGAAATGCTCAAAATCGCGAGTTTGACGATGCCGCCAGAGTCGTGTACCGTGGGTCACGGGGCATCGAAATCCTCCTGGGACCCGAAACCGTGGACTATAGCCCACGAAAGCGGCCGAAAATGCTTGAAATCACGAGTTTTGATAATGTCGCTAGAGTCGTGTACACAGGGGTCACGAGGCATCGAAATCCTCCCGGGACCCGAAAACCATGGACTATAGCCCACGAAAACGGCCAGAAATGCTGGAGATCACGAGTTTTGACAATGCCGCTAGAGTCGTGTACCCGGGGTCACGGGGCATGAAAATCCTCCCGGGACCAGAAAACATGGACTATAGCCCACGAAAACAGCCAGAAATGCTCGAAATCGCGAGTTTTGATGATGCCGCCAGACTCATGTATCGTGGGTCATGGGGCATCGAAATCCTCCTGGGACCCAAAACCGTGGACTATAGCCCACGAAAACGGCCAGAAATGCTTGAAATCACGAGTTTTGATGATGCCGCTAGAGTCGTGTACCGGGGTCACGGAGCACCGAAATCCTCCCGGTACCGAGAAAACATGGACTATAGCCCACGAAAACAGCCAGAAATGCTCGAAATCGCGAGTTTTGATGATGCCGCCAGAGTCGTGTACCAGGGGTCACAGGGCATTGAAATCATCCCGTGACCTGAAAACCGTGGACTATAGCCCACGAAAATGGCCAGAAATGCGCGAAATCGTGAGTTTTTATGATGCCGATAGAGTCGTGTAACGTGGGTCACGGGGCATCGTAATACTCCCGGGACCCGAAATCGTGGACTATAGCCCACGAAAACGGCCAGAAATGCTTGAAATCACGAGTTTTGACGATGCCGCTAGAGTCACGTACCGGGGGTCACGGGGCATCGAAATCCTCCCGGGACCCGAAAACCGTTGACTATAACCCACGAAAACAGCCAGAAATGCTCGAAATCACGAGTTTTGACAATGCCGCTAGAGTCGTGTACCGGGGGTCACGGGGCATCAAAATCCTTCCGGGACCAGAAAACATGGACTATAGCCCACGAAAACAGCCAGAAATGCTCGAAATCACGAGTTTTGACGATGCCGCTAGAGTCACGTACCGGGGGTCACGGGGCATCGAAATCCTCCCGGGACCAGAAAACATGGACTATAGCCCACGAAAACAGCCAGAAATGCTCAAAATCGCGAGTTTTGACGATGCCGCCAGACTCATGTATCGTGGGTCATGGGGCATCGAAATCCTCCTAGGACCCGAAACCGTGGACTATAGCCCACGAAAACGGCCAGAAATGCTTGAAATCACGAGTTTTGATGATGCCGCTAGAGTCGTGTACCGGGGGTCACGGGGCACCGAAATCCTCCCGGTACCAGAAAACATGGACTATAGCCCACGAAAACAGCCAGAAATGCTCGAAATCGCGAGTTTTGATGATGCCGCCAGAGTCGTGTACCAGGGGTCACAGGGCATTGAAATCATCCCGTGACCTGAAAACCGTGGACTATAGCCCACGAAAACAGCCAGAAATGCGCGAAATCGTGAGTTTTTATGATGCCGATAGAGTCGTGTAACGTGGGTCACGGGGCATCGTAATACTCCCGGGACCCGAAATCGTGGACTATAGCCCACGAAAACGGCCAGAAATGCTTGAAATCACGAGTTTTGACGATGCCGCTAGAGTCACGTACCGGGGGTCACGGGGCATCGAAATCCTCCCCGGACCCGAAAACCGTTGACTATAACCCACGAAAACAGCCGAAATGCTCAAAATCACGAGTTTTGACGATGCCGCTAGAGTCGGGTACCGGGGGTCACGGGGCATCAAAATCCTCCCGGGACCGGAAAACATGGACTATAGCCCACGAAAACGGCCAGAAATGCTCGAAATCACGAGTTTTGACGATGCCGCTAGAGTCACGTACCGGGGGTCACGGGGCATCGAAATCCTCCCGGGACCCGAAAACCGTTGACTATAACCCACGAAAACCGCCGAAATGCTCGAAATCACGAGTTTTGACAATGTCGCTAGAGTCGTGTACCAGGGGTCATGGGGCATCAAAATCCTCTCGGGGCCAGAAAACATGGACTATAGCCCACGAAAACAGTCAGAAATGCTCAAAATCGCGAGTTTGACGATGCCGCCAGAGTCGTGTACCGTGGGTCACGGGGCATCGAAATCCTCCTGGGACCCGAAACCGTGGACTATAGCCCACGAAAACGGCCAGAAATGCTTGAAATCACGAGTTTTGATAATGTCGCTAGAGTCGTGTACCGGGGGTCACAGGGCATCGAAATCCTCCCGGGACCCGAAAACCGTGGACTATAGCCCACGAAAACGGCCAGAAATGCTGGAGATCACGAGTTTTGACAATGCCGCTAGAGTCGTGTACCAGGGGTCACGGGGCATGAAAATCCTCCCGGGACCAGAAAACATGGACTATAGCCCACGAAAACAGCCAGAAATGCTCGAAATCGCGAGTTTTGACGATGCCGCCAGACTCATGTATCGTGGGTCATGGGGCATCGAAATCCTCCTGGGACCCGAAACCGTGGACTATAGCCCACGAAAACGGCCAGAAATGCTTGAAATCACGAGTTTTGATGATGCCGCTAGAGTCGTGTACCGGGGTCACGGGGTATCGAAATCCTCCCGGGACCCGAAAACCGTGGACTATAACCCACAAAAACGGCCAGAAATGCTCGAAATCACGAGTTTTGACAATGCCGCTAGAGTCGTGTACCAGGGGTCACAGGGCACTGAAATCATCCCGTGACCTGAAAACCGTGGACTATAGCCCACGAAAACGGCCGAGAAATGCGCGAAATCGCGAGTTTTGATGATGCCGATAGAGTCGTGTACCGTGGGTCACGGGGCATCGTAATACTCCCGGGACCGAAACCGTGGACTATAGCCCACGAAAACGGCCAGAAATGCTTGAAATCACGAGTTTTGACAATGTCGCTAGAGTCGTGTACCGGGGGTCACAGGGCACCGAAATCCTCCTGGTACCAGAAAACATGGACTATAGCCCACGAAAACAGCCAGAAATGCTCGAAATCACGAGCTTTGACGATGCCGCTAAAGTCGTGTACCGTGGGTCACGGGGCATCGTAATACTCCCGGGACCCGAAATCGTGGACTATAGCCCAAGAAAACTGCCAGAAATGCTTGAAATCACGAGTTTTGACGATGGCGCTAGAGTCATGTACCGGGGTCACGGGGTATCGAAATCCTCCCGGGACCCGAAAACCGTGGACTATAACCCACAAAAACGGCCAGAAATGCTCGAAATCACGAGTTTTGACAATGCCGCTAGAGTCGTGTACCGGGGGTCACGGGGCATCAAAATCCTCCCGGGACCAGAAAACATGGACTATAGCCCACGAAAACAGCCAGAAATGCTCGAAATCGCGAGTTTTGATGATGCCGCCAGAGTCGTGTACCGGGGGTCACGGGGCACTGAAATCATCCCGTGACCTGAAAACCGTGGACTATAGCCCACGAAAACGGCCAGAAATGCGCGAAATCGTGAGTTTTTATGATGCCGATAGAGTCGTGTAACGTGGGTCACGGGGCATCGTAATACTCCCGGGACCCGAAATCGTGGACTATAGCCCACGAAAACGGCCGGAAATGCTTGAAATCACGAGTTTTGACGATGCCGCTAGAGTCACGTACCGGGGGGTCACGGGGCATCGAAATCCTCCCTGGACCCGAAAACCGTTGACTATAACCCACGAAAACAGCCAGAAATGCTCGAAATCACGAGTTTTGACAATGCCGCTAGAGTCGTGTACCAGGGGTCACGGGGCATCAAAATCCTCCCGGGACCAGAAAACATGGACTATAACCCACGAAAACAGCCAGAAATGCTCGAAATCACGATTTTTGACGATGCCGCTAGAGTCACGTACCGGGGGTCACGGGGCATCGAAATCCTCCCGGACCCGAAAACCGTTGACTATAACCCACGAAAACAGCCAGAAATGCTCGAAATCACGAGTTTTGACAATGTCGCTAGAGTCGTGTACCAGGGGTCACGGGGCATCAAAATCCTCTCGGGGCCGGAAAACATGGACTATAGCCCACGAAAACGAGTCGAAATGCTCAAAATCGCGAGTTTGACGATGCCGCCGGAGTCGTGTACCGTGGGTCACGGGGCATCGAAATCCTCCCGGGACCCGAAACCGTGGACTATAGCCCACGAAAACGGCCAGAAATGCTTGAAATCACGAGTTTTGATAATGTCGCTAGAGTCGTGTACCGGGGTCACGGGGCATCGAAATCCTCCCGGGACCGAAAACCGTGGACTATAGCCCACGAAACGGCCAGAAATGCTGGAGATCACGAGTTTTGACAATGCCGCTAGAGTCGTGTACCAGGGGTCACGGGGCATGAAAATCCTCCCGGGACCAGAAAACATGGACTATAGCCCACGAAAACAGCCAGAAATGCTCGAAATCGCGAGTTTTGATGATGCCGCCAGACTCATGTATCGTGGGTCATGGGGCATCGAAATCCTCCTGGGACCCGAAACCGTGGACTATAGCCCACGAAAACGGCCAGAAATGCTTGAAATCACGAGTTTTGATGATGCCGCTAGAGTCGTGTACCGGGGGTCACAGGGCACCGAAATCCTCCTGGTACCAGAAAACATGGACTATAGCCCACGAAAACAGCCAGAAATGCTCGAAATCGCGAGTTTTGATGATGCCGCCGAGTCGTGTACCGGGGTCACGGGGCATTGAAATCATCCCGTGACCTGAAAACCGTGGACTATAGCCTACGAAAACGGCCAGAAATGCGCGAAATCGTGAGTTTTTATGATGCCCATAGAGTCGTGTAACGTGGGTCACGGGGCATCAAAATCCTCCCGGGACCAGAAATCGTGGACTATAGACCACGAAAACAGCCAGAAATGCTCGAAATCGCGAGTTTTGATGATGCCGCCAGAGTCGTGTACCAGGGGTCACATGGCATTGAAATCATCCCGTGACCTGAAAACCGTGGACTATAGCCCACGAAAATGGCCAGAAATGCGCGAAATCGTGAGTTTTTATGATGCCGATAGAGTCGTGTAACGTGGGTCACGGGGCATCGTAATACTCCCGGGACCCGAAATCGTGGACTATAGCCCACGAAAACGGCCGAAATGCTTGAAATCACGAGTTTTGACGATGCCGCTAGAGTCACGTACCGGGGGGTCACGGGGCATCGAAATCCTCCCTGGACCCGAAAACCGTTGACTATAACCCACGAAAACAGCCAGAAATGCTCGAAATCACGAGTTTTGACAATGCCGCTAGAGTCGTGTACCAGGGGTCACGGGGCATCAAAATCCTCCCGGGACCAGAAAACATGGACTATAACCCACGAAAACAGCCAGAAATGCTCGAAATCACGATTTTTGACGATGCCGCTAGAGTCACGTACGGGGGTCACGGGGCATCGAAATCCTCCGGGACCCGAAAACCGTTGACTATAGCCCACGAAAACAGCCAGAAATGCTCGAAATCACGAGTTTTGACAATGTCGCTAGAGTCGTGTACTAGGGGTCACGGGGCATCAAAATCCTCTCGGGGCTAGAAAACATGGACTATAGCCCACGAAAACAGTCAGAAATGCTCAAAATCGCGAGTTTGACGATGCCGCCGGAGTCGTGTACCGTGGGTCACGGGGCATCGAAATCCTCCGGGACCCGAAACCGTGGACTATCGCCCACGAAAACGGCCAGAAATGCTTGAAATCACGAGTTTTGATAATGTCGCTAGAGTCGTGTACCGGGGTCACAGGGCATCGAAATCCTCCCGGGACCCGAAAACCGTGGACTATAGCCCACGAAAACGGCCGAAATGCTGGAGATCACGAGTTTTGACAATGCCGCTAGAGTCGTGTACCGGGGGTCACGGGGCATGAAAATCCTCCCGGGACCGGAAAACATGGACTATAGCCCACGAAAACAGCCGGAAATGCTCGAAATCGCGAGTTTTGATGATGCCGCCAGACTCATGTATCGTGGGTCATGGGGCATCGAAATCCTCCTGGGACCCGAAACCGTGGACTATAGCCCACGAAAACGGCCAGAAATGCTTGAAATCACGAGTTTTGATGATGCCGCTAGAGTCGTGTACCGGGGGTCACGGGGCACCGAAATCCTCCCGGTACCAGAAAACATGGACTATAGCCCACGAAAACAGCCAGAAATGCTCGAAATCGCGAGTTTTGATGATGCCGCCGAGTCGTGTACCGGGGGTCACAGGGCATTGAAATCATCCCGTGACCTGAAAACCGTGGACTATAGCCTACGAAAACGGCCAGAAATGCGCGAAATCGTGAGTTTTTATGATGCCCATAGAGTCGTGTAACGTGGGTCACGGGGCATCAAAATCCTCCCGGGACCAGAAATCGTGGACTATAGACCACGAAAACAGCCAGAAATGCTCGAAATCGCGAGTTTTGATGATGCCGCCAGAGTCGTGTACCGGGGTCACATGGCATTGAAATCATCCCGTGACCTGAAAACCGTGGACTATAGCCCACGAAAATGGCCAGAAATGCGCGAAATCGTGAGTTTTTATGATGCCGATAGAGTCGTGTAACGTGGGTCACGGGGCATCGTAATACTCCCGGGACCCGAAATCGTGGACTATAGCCCACGAAAACGGCCGTAAATGCTTGAAATCACGAGTTTTGACGATGCCGCTAGAGTCACGTCACCGGGGGTCACGGGGCATCGAAATCCTCCCCGGACCCGAAAACCGTTGACTATAACCCACGAAAACAGCCAGAAATGCTCGAAATCACGAGTTTTGACAATGCCGCTAGAGTCGTGTACCGGGGGTCACGGGGCATCAAAATCCTTCCGGGACCGTAAAACATGGACTATAGCCCACGAAAACAGCCGTAAATGCTCGAAATCACGAGTTTTGACGATGCCGCTAGAGTCACGTACCGGGGGTCACGGGGCATCGAAATCCTCCCGGGACCCGAAAACCGTTGACTATAACCCACGAAAACAGCCAGAAATGCTCGAAATCACGAGTTTTGACAATATCGCTAGAGTCGTGTACCAGGGGTCACGGGGCATCAAAATCCTCTCGGGGCCATAAAACATGGACTATAGCCCACGAAAACAGATCGAAATGCTCAAAATCGCGAGTTTGACGATGCCGCCGAGTCGTGTACCGTGGGTCACGGGGCATCGAAATCCTCCCGGGACCCGAAACCGTGGACTATAGCCCACGAAAACGGCCAGAAATGCTTGAAATCACGAGTTTTGATAATGTCGCTAGAGTCGTGTACCGGGGGTCACGGGGCATCGAAATCCTCCCGGGACCGAAAACCGTGGACTATAGCCCACGAAAACGGCCAGAAATGCTGGAGATCACGAGTTTTGACAATGCCGCTAGAGTCATGTACCGGGGTCACGGGGCATGAAAATCCTCCCGGGACCGGAAAACATGGACTATAGCCCACGAAAACAGACCGAAATGCTCAAAATCGCGAGTTTTGATGATGCCGCCGGACTCATGTATCGTGGGTCATGGGGCATCGAAATCCTCCGGGACCCGAAACCGTGGACTATAGCCCACGAAAACGGCCAGAAATGCTTGAAATCACGAGTTTTGATGATGCCGCTAGAGTCATGTACCGGGGTCACAGGGCACCGAAATCCTCCCGTACTCAGAAAACATGGACTATAGCCCACGAAAACAGCCAGAAATGCTCGAAATCGCGAGTTTTGATGATGCCGCCGAGTCGTGTACCAGGGGTCACAGGGCATTGAAATCATCCCGTGACCTGAAAACCGTGGACTATAGCCCACGAAAACAGCCAAAATGCGCGAAATCGTGAGTTTTTATGATGCCGATAGAGTCGTGTAACGTGGGTCACGGGGCATCGTAATACTCCCGGGACCCGAAATCGTGGACTATAGCCCACGAAAACGGCTCGAAATGCTTGAAATCACGAGTTTTGACGATGCCGCTAGAGTCACGTACCGGGGGTCACGGGGCATCGAAATCCTCCCTGGACCCGAAAACCGTTGACTATAACCCACGAAAACAGCCAGAAATGCTCAAAATCACGAGTTTTGACAATGCCGCTAGAGTCGGGTACCAGGGTCACGGGGCATCAAAATCCTCCCGGGACCGGAAAACATGGACTATAGCCCACGAAAACAGCCGAAATGCTCGAAATCACGAGTTTTGACGATGCCGCTAGAGTCACGTACCGGGGTCACGGGGCATCGAAATCCTCCCGGGACCCGAAAACCGTTGACTATAACCCACGAAAACCGCCGAAATGCTCGAAATCACGAGTTTTGACAATGTCGCTAGAGTCGTGTACCAGGGGTCATGGGGCATCAAAATCCTCTCGGAGCCGAAAACATGGACTATAGCCCACGAAAACGAGCCGTAAATGCTCAAAATCGCGAGTTTGACGATGCCGCCAGAGTCGTGTACCGTGGGTCACGGGGCATCGAAATCCTCCCGGGACCCGAAACCGTGGACTATAGCCCACGAAAACGGCCAGAAATGCTTGAAATCACGAGTTTTGATAATGTCGCTAGAGTCGTGTACCGGGGGTCACGGGGCATCGAAATCCTCCCGGGACCCGAAAACCGTGGACTATAGCCCACGAAAACGGCCAGAAATGCTGGAGATCACGAGTTTTGACAATGCCGCTAGAGTCGTGTACCGGGGGTCACGGGGCATGAAAATCCTCCCGGGACCGTAAAACATGGACTATAGCCCACGAAAACAGCCGTAAATGCTCGAAATCGCGAGTTTTGACGATGCCGCCGGACTCATGTATCGTGGCTCATGGGGCATCGAAATCCCCCCGGGACCCGAAACCGTGGACTATAGCCCACGAAAACGGCCAGAAATGCTTGAAATCACGAGTTTTGATGATGCCGCTAGAGTCGTGTACCGGGGTCACGGGGTATCGAAATCCTCCCGGGACCCGAAAACCGTGGACTATAACCCACAAAAACGGCCAGAAATGCTCGAAATCACGAGTTTTGACAATGCCGCTAGAGTCGTGTACCGTGGGTCACAGGGCACCGAAATCATCCCGTGACCTCGAAAACCGTGGACTATAGCCCACGAAAACGGCCGAGAAATGCGCGAAATCGCGAGTTTTGATGATGCCGATAGAGTCGTGTACCGTGGGTCACGGGGCATCGTAATACTCCCGGGACCCGAAACCGTGGACTATAGCCCACGAAAACGGCCAGAAATGCTTGAAATCACGAGTTTTGACAATGTCGCTAGAGTCGTGTACCGGGGGTCACAGGGCACCGAAATCCTCCTGGTACCAGAAAACATGGACTATAGCCCACGAAAACAGCCAGAAATGCTCGAAATCACGAGCTTTGACGATGCCGCTAAAGTCGTGTACCGTGGGTCACGGGGCATCGTAATACTCCCGGGACCCGAAATCGTGGACTATAGCCCAAGAAAACTGCCAGAAATGCTTGAAATCACGAGTTTTGACGATGGCGCTAGAGTCATGTACCGGGGTCACGGGGTATCGAAATCCTCCCGGGACCCGAAAACCGTGGACTATAACCCACAAAAACGGCCAGAAATGCTCGAAATCACGAGTTTTGACAATGCCGCTAGAGTCGTGTACCAGGGGTCACGGGGCATCAAAATCCTCCCGGGACCAGAAAACATGGACTATAGCCAGAAATGCTCGAAATCGCGAGTTTTGATGATGTCGCCAGAGTCGTGTACCAGGGGTCACAGGGCACTGAAATCATCCCGTGACCTGAAAACCGTGGACTATAGCCCACGAAAACGGCCAGAAATGCGCGAAATCGTGAGTTTTTATGATGCCGATAGAGTCGTGTAACGTGGGTCACGGGGCATCGTAATACTCCCGGGACCCGAAATCGTGGACTATAGCCCACGAAAACGGCCGAAATGCTTGAAATCACGAGTTTTGACGATGCCGCTAGAGTCACGTGCCGGGGGGTCACGGGGCATCGAAATCCTCCCCGGACCCGAAAACCGTTGACTATAGCCCACGAAAACAGCCAGAAATGCTCGAAATCACGAGTTTTGACAATGCCGCTAGAGTCGTGTACCGGGGGTCACGGGGCATCAAAATCCTCCCGGGACCAGAAAACATGGACTATAACCCACGAAAACAGCCAGAAATGCTCGAAATCACGATTTTTGACGATGCCGCTAGAGTCACGTACCGGGGGTCACGGGGCATCGAAATCCTCCCGGGACCCGAAAACCGTTGACTATAACCCACGAAAACAGCCAGAAATGCTCGAAATCACGAGTTTTGACAATGTCGCTAGAGTCGTGTACCAGGGGTCACGGGGCATCAAAATCCTCTCGGGCCGTGAAAACATGGACTATAGCCCACGAAAACAATCGGAAATGCTCAAAATCGCGAGTTTGACGATGCCGCCGTAGTCGTGTACCGTGGGTCACGGGGCATCGAAATCCTCCCGGGACCCGAAACCGTGGACTATAGCCCACGAAAACGGCCAGAAATGCTTGAAATCACGAGTTTTGATAATGTCGCTAGAGTCGTGTACCGGGGGTCACGAGGCATCGAAATCCTCCGGGACCCGAAAACCGTGGACTATAGCCCACGAAAACGGCCGAAATGCTGGAGATCACGAGTTTTGACAATGCCGCTAGAGTCGTGTACCAGGGGTCACGGGGCATGAAAATCCTCCCGGGACCGAGAAAACATGGACTATAGCCCACGAAAACATGCCGTAAATGCTCGAAATCGCGAGTTTTGATGATGCCGCCAGACTCATGTATCGTGGGTCATGGGGCATCGAAATCCTCCTGGGACCCGAAACCGTGGACTATAGCCCACGAAAACGGCCAGAAATGCTTGAAATCACGAGTTTTGATGATGCCGCTAGAGTCGTGTACCGGGTCACAGGGCACCGAAATCCTCCCGGTACCGTAAAACATGGACTATAGCCCACGAAAACAGCCGTAAATGCTCGAAATCGCGAGTTTTGATGATGCCGCCGAGTCGTGTACCGTGGGTCACAGGGCATTGAAATCATCCCGTGACCCGAAAACCGTGGACTATAGCCTACGAAAACGGCCGAAATGCGCGAAATCGTGAGTTTTTATGATGCCCATAGAGTCGTGTAACGTGGGTCACGGGGCATCAAAATCCTCCCGGGACCAGAAATCGTGGACTATAGACCACGAAAACAGCCAGAAATGCTCGAAATCGCGAGTTTTGATGATGCCGCCGAGTCGTGTACCAGGGGTCACATGGCATTGAAATCATCCCGTGACACGAAAACCGTGGACTATAGCCCACGAAAATGGCCAGAAATGCGCGAAATCGTGAGTTTTTATGATGCCGATAGAGTCGTGTAACGTGGGTCACGGGGCATCGTAATACTCCCGGGACCCGAAATCGTGGACTATAGCCCACGAAAACGGCCGTAAATGCTTGAAATCACGAGTTTTGACGATGCCGCTAGAGTCACGTACGGGGGTCACGGGGCATCGAAATCCTCCCCGGACCCGAAAACCGTTGACTATAACCCACGAAAACAGCTGAAATGCTCGAAATCACGAGTTTTGACAATGCCGCTAGAGTCGTGTACCAGGGGTCACGGGGCATCAAAATCCTCCCGGGACCGAGAAAACATGGACTATAACCCACGAAAACAGCCAGAAATGCTCGAAATCACGATTTTTGACGATGCCGCTAGAGTCACGTACCGGGGTCACGGGGCATCGAAATCCTCCCGGGACCCGAAAACCGTTGACTATAACCCACGAAAACAGCCAGAAATGCTCGAAATCACGAGTTTTGACAATGTCGCTAGAGTCGTGTACCAGGGGTCACGGGGCATCAAAATCCTCTCGGGGCGGAAAACATGGACTATAGCCCACGAAAACAGTCAGAAATGCTCAAAATCGCGAGTTTGACGATGCCGCCGAGTCGTGTACCGTGGGTCACGGGGCATCGAAATCCCCCGGGACCCGAAACCGTGGACTATAGCCCACGAAAACGGCCAGAAATGCTTGAAATCACGAGTTTTGATAATGTCGCTAGAGTCGTGTACCGGGGGTCACAGGGCATCGAAATCCTCCCGGGACCCGAAAACCGTGGACTATAGCCCACGAAAACGGCCAGAAATGCTGGAGATCACGAGTTTTGACAATGCCGCTAGAGTCGTGTACCGGGGGTCACGGGGCATGAAAATCCTCCCGGGACCAGAAAACATGGACTATAGCCCACGAAAACAGCCAGAAATGCTCGAAATCGCGAGTTTTGATGATGCCGCCAGACTCATGTATCGTGGGTCATGGGGCATCGAAATCCTCCTGGGACCCGAAACCGTGGACTATAGCCCACGAAAACGGCCAGAAATGCTTGAAATCACGAGTTTTGATGATGCCGCTAGAGTCGTGTACCGGGGGTCACAGGGCACCGAAATCCTCCCGGTACCAGAAAACATGGACTATAGCCCACGAAAACAGCCAGAAATGCTCGAAATCGCGAGTTTTGATGATGCCGCCAGAGTCGTGTACCAGGGGTCACAGGGCATTGAAATCATCCCGTGACCTGAAAACCGTGGACTATAGCCTACGAAAACGGCCAGAAATGCGCGAAATCGTGAGTTTTTATGATGCCCATAGAGTCGTGTAACGTGGGTCACGGGGCATCAAAATCCTCCCGGGACCAGAAATCGTGGACTATAGACCACGAAAACAGCCAAAAATGCTCGAAATCGCGAGTTTTGATGATGCCGCCAGAGTCGTGTACCAGGGGTCACATGGCATTGAAATCATCCCGTGACCTGAAAACCGTGGACTATAGCCCACGAAAATGGCCAGAAATGCGCGAAATCGTGAGTTTTTATGATGCCGATAGAGTCGTGTAACGTGGGTCACGGGGCATCGTAATACTCCCGGGACCCGAAATCGTGGACTATAGCCCACGAAAACGGCCGTAAATGCTTGAAATCACGAGTTTTGACGATGCCGCTAGAGTCACGTACCGGGGGTCACGGGCATCGAAATCCTCCCTGGACCCGAAAACCGTTGACTATAACCCACGAAAACAGCCGTAAATGCTCGAAATCACGAGTTTTGACAATGCCGCTAGAGTCGTGTACCAGGGGTCACGGGGCATCAAAATCCTTCCGGGACCAGAAAACATGGACTATAGCCCACGAAAACAGCCGAAATGCTCGAAATCACGAGTTTTGACGATGCCGCTAGAGTCACGTACCGGGGTCACGGGGCATCGAAATCCTCCCGGACCCGAAAACCGTTGACTATAACCCACGAAAACAGCCAGAAATGCTCGAAATCACGAGTTTTGACAATATCGCTAGAGTCGTGTACCAGGGGTCACGGGGCATCAAAATCCTCTCGGGGCCATAAAACATGGACTATAGCCCACGAAAACAGTCAGAAATGCTCAAAATCGCGAGTTTGACGATGCCGCCAGAGTCGTGTACCGTGGGTCACGGGGCATCGAAATCCTCCCGGGACCCGAAACCGTGGACTATAGCCCACGAAAACGGCCGTAAATGCTTGAAATCACGAGTTTTGATAATGTCGCTAGAGTCGTGTACCGGGGGTCACAGGCATCGAAATCCTCCCGGGACTCGAAACCGTGGACTATAGCCCACGAAAACGGCCGGAAATGCTGGAGATCACGAGTTTTGACAATGCCGCTAGAGTCATGTACCGGGGGTCACGCGGGCATGAAAATCCTCCCGGGACCGGAAAACATGGACTATAGCCCACGAAAACAGCCGTAAATGCTCAAAATCGCGAGTTTTGATGATGCCGCCGGACTCATGTATCGTGGGTCATGGGGCATCGAAATCCTCCCGGGACCCGAAACCGTGGACTATAGCCCACGAAAACGGCCGTAAATGCTTGAAATCACGAGTTTTGATGATGCCGCTAGAGTCATGTACCGGGGTCACAGGGCACCGAAATCCTCCCGGCACCGTGAAAACATGGACTATAGCCCACGAAAACAGCCGTAAATGCTCGAAATCGCGAGTTTTGATGATGCCGCCGAGTCGTGTACC
The DNA here is from genome assembly GCF_022539505.1 of Lolium rigidum. Lineage (NCBI taxonomy): Eukaryota > Viridiplantae > Streptophyta > Magnoliopsida > Poales > Poaceae > Lolium > Lolium rigidum. Next base: position 18,340 of record NW_025900881.1, on the reverse strand, counting down.
GGGGTCACGGGGCATTGAAATCATCCCGTGACCCGAATCGTGGACTATAGCCCACGAAAACAGTCGTAAATGCGCGAAATCGTGAGTTTTTATGATGCCGATAGAGTCGTGTAACGTGGGTCACGGGGCATCGTAATACTCCCGGACCCGAAATCGTGGACTATAGCCCACGAAAACGGCCGTAAATGCTTGAAATCACGAGTTTTGACGATGCCGCTAGAGTCACGTACCGGGGGTCACGGGCATCGAAATCCTCCCGGGACCCGAAAACCGTTGACTATAACCCACGAAAACAGCCGAAATGCTCGAAATCACGAGTTTTGACAATGCCGCTAGAGTTGTGTACCGGGGGTCACGGGGCATCAAAATCCTCCCGGGACCAGAAAACATGGACTATAACCCACGAAAATAGCCAGAAATGCTCGAAATCACGATTTTTGACGATGCCGCTAGAGTCATGTACCGGGGGTCACGGGGCATCGAAATCCTCCCGGGACCCGAAAACCGTTGACTATAACCCACGAAAACAGCCGAAATGCTCGAAATCACGAGTTTTGACAATGTCGCTAGAGTCGTGTACCGGGGGTCACGGGGCATCAAAATCCTCTCGGGGCCAGAAAACATGGACTATAGCCCACGAAAACAGTCAGAAATGCTCAAAATCGCGAGTTTGACGATGCCGCCAGAGTCGTGTACCGTGGGTCACGGGGCATCGAAATCCTCCTGGGACCCGAAACCGTGGACTATAGCCCACGAAAACGGCCGAAATGCTTGAAATCGTGAGTTTCGATAATGTCGCTAGAGTCGTGTACCGGGGGTCACGGAGGCATCGAAATCCTCCCGGACCCGAAACCGTGGACTATAGCCCACGAAAACGGCCGAAATGCCGGAGATCACGAGTTTTGACAATGCCGCTAGAGTCGTGTACCAGGGGTCACGGGGCATGAAAATCCTCCCGGGACTAGAAAACATGGACTATAGCCCACGAAAACGGCCAGAAATGCTCGAAATCGCGAGTTTTGATGATGCCGCCAGACTCATGTATCGTGGGTCATGGGGCATCGAAATCCTCCCGGGACCCGAAACCGTGGACTATAGCCCACGAAAACGGCCGTAAATGCTTGAAATCACGAGTTTTGATGATGCCGCTAGAGTCGTGTACCGGGGGTCACAGTGGCACCGAAATCCTCCCGGTACCGTGAAAACATGGACTATAGCCCACGAAAACAGCCGTAAATGCTCGAAATCGCGAGTTTTGATGATGCCGCCAGAGTCGTGTACCAGGGGTCACAGGGCATTGAAATCATCCCGTGACCTGAAAACCGTGGACTATAGCCCACGAAAACAGCCAGAAATGCGCGAAATCGTGAGTTTTTATGATGCCGATAGAGTCGTGTAACGTGGGTCACGGGCATCGTAATACTCCCGGACCCAAAATCGTGGACTATAGCCCACGAAAACGGCCGAAATGCTTGAAATCACGAGTTTTGACGATGCCGCTAGAGTCACGTACCGGGGGTCACGGGCATCGAAATCCTCCCCGGACCCGAAAACCGTTGACTATAACCCACGAAAACAGCCGTAAATGCTCGAAATCACGAGTTTTGACAATGCCGCTAGAGTCGTGTACCAGTGGGTCACGGGCATCAAAATCCTCCCGGGACCGTAAAACATGGACTATAACCCACGAAAACAGCGTAAATGCTCGAAATCACGATTTTTGACGATGCCGCTAGAGTCACGTACCGGGGGTCACGGGGCATCGAAATCCTCCCGGGACCCGAAAACCGTTGACTATAACCCACGAAAACAGCCAGAAATGCTCGAAATCACGAGTTTTGACAATGTCGCTAGAGTCATGTACCAGGGGTCACGGGGCATCAAAATCCTCTCGGGGCCAGAAAACATGGACTATAGCCCACGAAAACAGTCGAAATGCTCAAAATCGCGAGTTTGACGATGCCGCCGAGTCGTGTACCGTGGGTCACGGGCATCGAAATCCTCCTGGGACCCGAAACCGTGGACTATAGCCCACGAAAACGGCCAGAAATGCTTGAAATCACGAGTTTTGATAATGTCGCTAGAGTCGTGTACCGGGGGTCACAGGGCATCGAAATCCTCCCGGGACCCGAAAACCGTGGACTATAGCCCACGAAAACGGCCAGAAATGCTGGAGATCACGAGTTTTGACAATGCCGCTAGAGTCGTGTACCGGGGGTCACGGGGCATGAAAATGCTCCCGGGACCGAGAAAACATGGACTATAGCCCACGAAAACGGCCGTAAATGCTCGAAATCGCGAGTTTTGATGATGCCGCCGGACTCATGTATCGTGGGTCATGGGGCATCGAAATCCTCCTGGGACCCGAAACCGTGGACTATAGCCCACGAAAACGGCCGGAAATGCTTGAAATCACGAGTTTTGATGATGCCGCTAGAGTCGTGTACCGGGGTCACGAGGCACCGAAATCCTCCCGTACCGGAAAACATGGACTATAGCCCACGAAAACAGCCGTAAATGCTCGAAATCGCGAGTTTTGATGATGCCGCCGAGTCGTGTACCGTGGGTCACGGGGCATTGAAATCATCCCGTGACCTGAAAACCGTGGACTATAGCCTACGAAAACGGCCGGAAATGCGCGAAATCGTGAGTTTTTATGATGCCCATAGAGTCGTGTAACGTGGGTCACGGGGCATCAAAATCCTCCGGGACCGAAATCGTGGACTATAGACCACGAAAACAGCCGTAAATGCTCGAAATCGCGAGTTTTGATGATGCCGCCGTAGTCGTGTACCGGGGGTCACATGGCATTGAAATCATCCCGTGACCTGAAAACCGTGGACTATAGCCCACGAAAATGGCCAGAAATGCGCGAAATCGTGAGTTTTTATGATGCCGATAGAGTCGTGTAACGTGGGTCACGGGGCATCGTAATACTCCCGGGACCCGAAATCGTGGACTATAGCCCACGAAAACGGCCAGAAATGCTTGAAATCACGAGTTTTGACGATGCCGCTAGAGTCACGTACCGGGGGGTCACGGGGCATCGAAATCCTCCCTGGACCCGAAAACCGTTGACTATAACCCACGAAAACAGCCAGAAATGCTCGAAATCACGAGTTTTGACAATGCCGCTTGAGTCGTGTACCGGGGGTCACGGGGCATCAAAATCCTTCCGGGACCAGAAAACATGGACTATAGCCCACGAAAACAGCCAGAAATGCTCGAAATCACGAGTTTTGACGATGCCGCTAGAGTCACGTACCGGGGGTCACGGGGCATCGAAATCCTCCCGGGACCCGAAAACCGTTGACTATAACCCACGAAAACCGCCGGAAATGCTCGAAATCACGAGTTTTGACAATGTCGCTAGAGTCGTGTACCAGGGGTCACGGGGCATCAAAATCCTCTCGGGGCCGAAAACATGGACTATAGCCCACGAAAACAGTCAGAAATGCTCAAAATCGCGAGTTTGACGATGCCGCCGAGTCGTGTACCGTGGGTCACGGGGCATCGAAATCCTCCCGGGACCCGAAACCGTGGACTATAGCCCACGAAAACGGCCGGAAATGCTTGAAATCACGAGTTTTGATAATGTCGCTAGAGTCGTGTACCGGGGTCACGGGGCATCGAAATCCTCCCGGGACCCGAAACCGTGGACTATAGCCCACGAAAACGGCCGGAAATGCTGGAGATCACGAGTTTTGACAATGCCGCTAGAGTCATGTACCGTGGGTCACGGGGCATGAAAATCCTCCCGGACCGGAAAACATGGACTATAGCCCACGAAAACAACCGAAATGCTCAAAATCGCGAGTTTTGATGATGCCGCCGGACTCATGTATCGTGGGTCATGGGGCATCGAAATCCTCCGGGACCCGAAACCGTGGACTATAGCCCACGAAAACGGCCAGAAATGCTTGAAATCACGAGTTTTGATGATGCCGCTAGAGTCGTGTACCGGGGTCACAGGGCACCGAAATCCTCCCGGTACCGAAAACATGGACTATAGCCCACGAAAACAGCCGTAAATGCTCGAAATCGCGAGTTTTGATGATGCCGCCAGAGTCGTGTACCGGGGTCACGGGGCATTGAAATCATCCCGTGACCCGAAAACCGTGGACTATAGCCCACGAAAACAGCCAGAAATGCGCGAAATCGTGAGTTTTTATGATGCCGATAGAGTCGTGTAACGTGGGTCACGGGGCATCGTAATACTCCCGGGACCCGAAATCGTGGACTATAGCCCACGAAAACGGCCAGAAATGCTTGAAATCACGAGTTTTGACGATGCCGCTAGAGTCACGTACCGGGGGTCACGGGGCATCGAAATCCTCCCCGGACCCGAAAACCGTTGACTATAACCCACGAAAACAGCCGAAATGCTCAAAATCACGAGTTTTGACAATGCCGCTAGAGTCGGGTACCGGGGGTCACGGGGCATCAAAATCCTCCCGGGACCCGAAAACATGGACTATAGCCCACGAAAACAGCCAGAAATGCTCGAAATCACGAGTTTTGACGATGCCGCTAGAGTCACGTACCGGGGGTCACGGGGCATCGAAATCCTCCGGGACCGAAAGCCGTTGACTATAACCCACGAAAACCGCCGAAATGCTCGAAATCACGAGTTTTGACAATGTCGCTAGAGTCGTGTACCGGGGTCATGGGGCATCAAAATCCTCTCGGGGCCAGAAAACATGGACTATAGCCCACGAAAACAGTCAGAAATGCTCAAAATCGCGAGTTTGACGATGCCGCCAGAGTCGTGTACCGTGGGTCACGGGGCATCGAAATCCTCCCGGGACCCGAAACCGTGGACTATAGCCCACGAAAACGGCCAGAAATGCTTGAAATCACGAGTTTTGATAATGTCGCTAGAGTCGTGTACCGGGGTCACGAGGGCATCGAAATCCTCCCGGGACCCGAAAACCGTGGACTATAGCCCACGAAAACGGCCAGAAATGCTGGAGATCACGAGTTTTGACAATGCCGCTAGAGTCGTGTACCGGGGGTCACGGGGCATGAAAATCCTCCCGGGACCAGAAAACATGGACTATAGCCCACGAAAACAGCCGAAATGCTCGAAATCGCGAGTTTTGACGATGCCGCAGACTCATGCATCGTGGGTCATGGGGCATCGAAATCCTCCTGGGACCCGAAACCGTGGACTATAGCCCACGAAAACGGCCAGAAATGCTTGAAATCACGAGTTTTGATGATGCCGCTAGAGTCGTGTACCGGGGTCACAGGGCACCGAAATCCTCCCGGTACCAGAAAACATGGACTATAGCCCACGAAAACAGCCAGAAATGCTCGAAATCACGAGCTTTGACGATGCCGCTAAAGTCGTGTACCGTGGGTCACGGGGCATCGTAATACTCCCGGGACCCGAAATCGTGGACTATAGCCCAAGAAAACTGCCAGAAATGCTTGAAATCACGAGTTTTGACGATGGCGCTAGAGTCATGTACCGGGGTCACGGGGTATCGAAATCCTCCGGGACCGAAAACCGTGGACTATAACCCACAAAAACGGCCAGAAATGCTCGAAATCACGAGTTTTGACAATGCCGCTAGAGTCGTGTACCGGGGGTCACGGGGCATCAAAATCCTCCCGGGACCGGAAAACATGGACTATAGCCCACGAAAACAGCCAGAAATGCTCGAAATCGCGAGTTTTGATGATGCCGCCGAGTCGTGTACCGGGGTCACGGGGCACTGAAATCATCCCGTGACCTGAAAACCGTGGACTATAGCCCACGAAAACGGCCAGAAATGCGCGAAATCGCGAGTTTTGATGATGCCGATAGAGTCGTGTACCGTGGGTCACGGGGCATCGTAATACTCCCGGGACCCGAAATCGTGGACTATAGCCCACGAAAACGGCCAGAAATGCTTGAAATCACGAGTTTTGACGATGCCGCTAGAGTCACGTACCGGGGGTCATGGGGCATCGAAATCCTCCCAGGACCCGAAAACCGTTGACTATAACCCACGAAAACAGCCAGAAATGCTCGAAATCACGAGTTTTGACAATGCCGCTTGAGTCGTGTACCAGGGGTCACGGGGCATCAAAATCCTCTCGGGACCAGAAAACATGGACTATAGCCCACGAAAACAACCAGAAATTCTCGAAATCGCGAGTTTTGACGATGCCGCCAGAGTCATGTATGGTCATGGGGCATCGAAATCCTCCTGGGACCCGAAACCGTGGACTATAGCCCACGAAACGGCCAGAAATGCTTGAAATCACGAGTTTTGATGATGCCGCTAGAGTCTGTACCGGGGGGTCACAGGGCATCGGAATCCTCCCGGTACCAGAAAACATGGACTATAGCCCACGAAAACAGCCAGAAATGCTCGAAATCGCGAGTTTTGATGATGCCACCAGAGTCGTGTACCAGGGGTCACAGGGCATTGAAATCATCCCGTGACCTGAAAACCGTGGACTATAGCCGACGAAAACGGCCAGAATTGCTCGAGATCACGAGTTTTGACAATGCCGCTAGAGTCGTGTACCAGGGGTCACGGGGCATGAAAATCCTCCCGGGACCAGAAAACATGGACTATAGCCCACGAAAACAGCCAGAAATGCTCGAAATCGCGAGTTTTGACGATGCCGCTAGAGTCGTGTACCGTGGGTCACGGGGCATCGAAATCCTCCGGGACCCGAAACCGTGGACTATAGCCCAAGAAAATGGCCAGAAATGCTTGAAATCACGAGTTTGGATGATGCCGCTAGAGTCGTGTACCGGGGGTCACGGGGCATCGAAATCCTCCCGGGACCTGAAAACGTGGACTATAGCCCACAAAAACGGCCAGAAATGCTCGAGATCACGAGTTTTGACAATGCCGCTAGAGTCGTGTACCGGGGTCACGGGGCATCAAAATCCTCCCGGGTCCAGAAAACATGGACTGTAGCCCACGAAAACAGCCGTAAATGCTCGAAATCGCGAGTTTTGATGATGCCGCCGAGTCGTGTACCCGGGGTCACGGGGCACCGAAATCATCCCGTGACCTGAAAACCGTGGACTATAGCCCACGAAAACCGCCGGAAATGCGCGAAATCGCGAGTTTTGATGATGCCGCTAGAGTTGTGTACCGTGGGTCACGGGGCATCGTAATACTCCCGGGACCCGAAATCGTGGACTATAGCCCACGAAAACGGCCAGAAATGCTTGCAATCACGAGTTTTGACGATGCCGCTAGAGTCACGTACCGGGGGTCACGGGGCATCAAAATCCTCTCGGGACCAGAAAACATGGACTATAGCCCATGAAAACAGCCAGAAATGCTCGAAATCACGAGTTTTGACGATGCCGCTAGAGTCGTGTACCGTTGGTCACGGGGCATCGAAATCCTCCTAGGACCCGAAACCGTGGACTATAGCCCACGAAAACGGCCGTAAATGCTTGAAATCACGAGTTTTGACGATGCCGCTAGAGTCACGTACCGGGGGTCATGGGGCATCGAAATCCTCCCAGGACCCGAAAACCGTTGACTATAACCCACGAAAACAGCCAGAAATGCTCGAAATCACGAGTTTTGACAATGCCGCTTGAGTCGTGTACCGGGGGTCACGGGGCATCAAAATCCTCTCGGGACCAGAAAACATGGACTATAGCCCACGAAAACAACCAGAAATGCTCGAAATCGCGAGTTTTGACGATGCCGCCAGAGTCATGTATCGTGGGTCATGGGGCATCGAAATCCTCCGGGACCCGAAACCGTGGACTATAGCCCACGAAAACAGCCGAAATGCTCGAAATCACGAGTTTTGATGATGCCGCTAGAGTCCGTACCGGGGTCACGGGGCATCGAAATCCTCCGGTACCGAGAAAACATGGACTATAGCCCACGAAAACAGCGCAGAAATGCTCGAAATCGCGAGTTTTGATGATGCCGCTAGAGTCGTGTACCGGGGTCACTGGGGCATTGAAATCATCCCGTGACCTGAAAACCGTGGACTATAGCCCACAAAAATGGCCAGAAATGCGCAAAATCGCGAGTTTCGACGATGCCACCAAACTCGTGTACCGGGGGTCACGGGGCATCGAAATCCTCCCGGGACCCGAAACCGTGGACTATAGCCCACGAAAACAGCCAGAAATGCTCGAAATCGCGAGTTTTGATGATGCCGCCAGAGTCGTGTACCAGGGGTCACGGGGCATTGAAATCATCCCGTGACCCGAAAACCGTGGACTATAGCCCACGAAACGGCCAGAAATGCGCGAAATCGTGAGTTTTTATGATGCCGATAGAGTCGTGTAACGTGGGTCACGGGGCATCGTAATACTCCCGGGACCCGAAATCGTGGACTATAGCCCACGAAAACGGCCAGAAATGCTTGAAATCACGAGTTTTGACGATGCCGCTAGAGTCACGTACCGGGGGGTCACGGGGCATCGAAATCCTCCCTGGACCCGAAAACCGTTGACTATAACCCACGAAAACAGCCAGAAATGCTCGAAATCACGAGTTTTGACAATGCCGCTAGAGTCGTGTACCAGGGGTCACGGGGCATCAAAATCCTCCCGGGACCAGAAAACATGGACTATAGCCCACGAAAACAGCCAGAAATGCTCGAAATCACGAGTTTTGACGATGCCGCTAGAGTCACGTACCAGGGGTCACGGGGCATCGAAATCCTCCCGGGACCCGAAAACCGTTGACTATAACCCACGAAAACAGCCAGAAATGCTCGAAATCACGAGTTTTGACAATGTCGCTAGAGTCGTGTACCAGGGGTCACGGGGCATCAAAATCCTCTCGGGGCCAGAAAACATGGACTATAGCCCACGAAAACAGTCAGAAATGCTCAAAATCGCGAGTTTGACGATGCCGCCAGAGTCGTGTACCGTGGGTCACGGGGCATCGAAATCCTCCTGGGACCCGAAACCGTGGACTATAGCCCACGAAAACGGCCAGAAATGCTTGAAATCACGAGTTTTGATAATGTCGCTAGAGTCGTGTACCGGGGTCACGGGGCATCGAAATCCTCCCGGGACCGAAAACCGTGGACTATAGCCCACGAAAACAGCCGAAATGCTCGAGATCACGAGTTTTGACAATGCCGCTAGAGTCGTGTACCGGGGGTCACGGGGCATGAAAATCCTCCCGGGACCAGAAAACATGGACTATAGCCCACGAAAACAGCCAGAAATGCTCGAAATCGCGAGTTTTGACGATGCCGCCAGACTCATGTATCGTGGGTCATGGGGCATCGAAATCCTCTCGGGACCCGAAACCGTGGACTATAGCCCACGAAAACGGCCGAAATGCTTGAAATCACGAGTTTTGATGATGCCGCTAGAGTCGTGTACCGGGGTCACGGGGCACCGAAATCCTCCCGGTACCAGAAAACATGGACTATAGCCCACGAAAACAGCCAGAAATGCTCGAAATCGCGAGTTTTGATGATGCCGCCAGAGTCGTGTACCAGGGGTCACAGGGCATTGAAATCATCCCGTGACCTGAAAACCGTGGACTATAGCCCACGAAAACGGCCAGAAATGCGCGAAATCGTGAGTTTTTATGATGCCGATAGAGTCGTGTAACGTGGGTCACGGGGCATCGTAATACTCCCGGGACCCGAAATCGTGGACTATAGCCCACGAAAACGGCCAGAAATGCTTGAAATCACGAGTTTTGACGATGCCGCTAGAGTCACGTACCGGGGGTCACGGGGCATCGAAATCCTCCCGGTACCCGAAAACCGTGGACTATAACCCACGAAAACAGCCAGAAATGCTCGAAATCACGAGTTTTGACAATGCCGCTAGAGTCGTGTACCGGGGTCACGGGGCATCAAAATCCTCCCGGGACCGGAAAACATGGACTATAGCCCACGAAAACAGCCGAAATGCTCGAAATCACGAGTTTTGACGATGCCGCTAGAGTCACGTACCGGGGTCACGGGGCATCGAAATCCTCCGGGACCCGAAAACCGTTGACTATAACCCACGAAAACAGCCAGAAATGCTCGAAATCACGAGTTTTGACAATGTCGCTAGAGTCGTGTACCGGGGGTCACGGGGCATCAAAATCCTCCCGGGAGCCGGAAAACATGGACTATAGCCCACGAAAACGGTCAAGAAATGCTCAAAATCGCGAGTTTTGACGATGCCGCCAGAGTCGTGTACCGTGGGTCACGGGGCATCGAAATCCTCCTGGGACCCGAAACCGTGGACTATAGCCCACGAAAACGGCCAAAAATGCTTGAAATCACGAGTTTTGATAATGTCGCTAGAGTCGTGTACCGGGGGTCACGGGGCATCGAAATCCTCCCGGGACCCAAAACCGTGGACTATAGCCCACGAAAACGGCCAGAAATGCTCGGAGATCACGAGTTTTGACAATGCCGCTAGAGTCGTGTACCGGGGGTCACGGGGCATCGAAAATCCTCCCGGGACCGTGAAAACATGGACTATAGCCCACGAAAACAGCCGGAAATGCTCGAAATCGCGAGTTTTGACGATGCCGCCGGACTCATGTATCGTGGGTCATGGGGCATCGAAATCCTCACGGGACCCGAAACCGTGGACTATAGCCCACGAAAACGGCCGAAATGCTTGAAATCACGAGTTTTGATGATGCCGCTAGAGTCGTGTACCGGGGGTCACGAGGCATCGAAATCCTCCCGGTACCCGAAAACATGGACTATAGCCCACGAAAACAGCCAGAAATGCTCGAAATCGCGAGTTTTGATGATGCCGCTAGAGTCGTGTACCAGGGGTCACGGGGCATCGAAATCATCCCGGGACCCGAAAATCGTGGACTATAGCCCACGAAAATGGCCAGAAATGCTCGAAATCACGAGTTTTGACGATGCCGCTAGAGTCGTGTACCGGGGTCACGGGGCATCGAAATCCTCCCGGGACCCGAAACCGTGGACTATAGCCCACGAAAACGGCCAGAAATGCTCGAAATCACGAGTTTTGACGATGCCGCTAGAGTCACGTACCGGGGGTCACGGGGCATCGAAATCCTCCCGGGACCCGAAAACCGTTGACTATAACCCACGAAAACAGCCAGAAATGCTCGAAATCACGAGTTTTGACAATGCCGCTAGAGTCGTGTACCGGGGGTCACGGGGCATCAAAATCCTCCCGGGACCCGAAAACGTGGACTATAGCCCACGAAAACAGCAAGAAATGCTCGAAATCGCGAGTTTTGACGATGCCGCTAGAGTCGTGTACCGTGGGTCACGGGGCATCGAAATCCTCCTGGGACCCGAAACCGTGGACTATAGCCCACGAAAACGGCCAGAAATGCTTGAAATCACGAGTTTTGATGATGCCGCTAGAGTCGTGTACCGGGGTCACGGGGCATCGAAATCCTCCCGGGACCCGAAAACCGTGGACTATAGCCCACGAAAACGGCCAGAAATGCTTGAAATCACGAGTTTTGACGATGCCGCTAGAGTCGTGTACCGGGGGTCACGGGGCATCGAAATCCTCCCGGGACCCGAAAACATGGACTATAGCCCACGAAAACAGCCAGAAATGCTCGAAATCGCGAGTTTTGACGATGCCGCCAGAGTCATGTACCGTGGGTCACGGGGCATCGAAATCCTCGTGGGAACCGAAACCGTGGACTATAGCCCACGAAAACGGCCAGAAATGCTCGAAATCACGAGTTTTGATGATGCCGCTAGAGTCGTGTACCGGGGGTCACGGGGCATCGAAATCCTCCCGGGACCCGAAAACATGGACTATAGCCCACGAAAACAGCCAGAAATGCTCGAAATCGCGAGTTTTGATGATGCCGCTAGAGTCGTGTACCGGGGGTCACGGGGCATCGAAATCATGCCGTGACCCGAAAACCGTGGACTATAGCCCACGAAAACGGCGAGAAATGCTGCGAAATCATGAGTTTTGATGATGCCGATAGAGTCGTGTACCGTGGGGCACGGGGCATCGTAATACTCCCGGGAACCGAAAACGTGGACTATAGCCCACGAAAACGGCCAGAAATGCTTGAAATCACGAGTTTTGACGATGCCGCTAGAGTCATGTACCGGGGGTCACGGGGCATCGAAATCCTCCCTGGACCCGAAAACCGTTGACTATAACCCACGAAAACAGCCAGAAATGCTCGAAATCACGAGTTTTGACAATGCCGCTAGAGTCGTGTACCGGGGTCACGGGGCATCAAAATCCTCCTGGGACCAGAAAACATGGACTATAGCCCACGAAAACAGCCAGAAATGCTCGAAATCACGAGTTTTGACGATGCCGCTAGAGTCATGTACCGGGGGTCACGGGGCATCGAAATCCTCCGGGACCCGAAACCGTGGACTATAGCCCACGAAAACAGCCGTAAATGCTCGAAATCACGAGTTTTGACAATGTCGCTAGAGTCGTGTACCAGGGGTCACGGGGCATCGAAATCCTCCGGGACCGAAAACATGGACTATAGCCCACGAAAACAGCTCGAAATGCTCAAAATCGCGAGTTTTGACGATGCCGCTAGAGTCGTGTACCGTGGGTCACGGGGCATCGAAATCCTCCTGGGACCCGAAAACCGTGGACTATAGCCCACGAAAACGGCCAGAAATGCTCGAAATCACGCGTTTTGATGATGTCGCTAGAGTCATGTACCGGGGTCACGGGGCATCGAAATCCTCCCGGGACCCGAAACCGTGGACTATAGCCCACGAAAACGGCCAGAAATGCTTGAAATCACGAGTTTTGACGATGCCGCTAGAGTCGTGTACCGGGGGTCACAGGGCATCGAAATCCTCCCGGGACCCGAAAACATGGACTATAGCCCACGAAAACGGCCAGAAATGCTCGAAATCGCGAGTTTTGACGATGCCGCCAGAGTCATGTATCGTGGGTCATGGGGCATCGAAATCCTCCGGGACCCGAAACCGTGGACTATAGCCCACGAAAACGGCCAGAAATGCTTGAAATCACGAGTTTTGATGATGCCGCTAGAGTCGTGTACCGGGGGTCACGAGGCACCGAAATCCTCCCGGTACCCGAAAACGTGGACTATAGCCCACGAAAACGGCCAGAAATGCTCGAAATCGCGAGTTTTGATGATGCCGCTAGAGTCGTGTACCGGGGGTCACGGGGCATTGAAATCATCCCGTGACCTGAAAACCGTGGACTATAGCCCACGAAAACGGCCAGAAATGCGCGAAATCGCGAGTTTTGACGATGCCGCTAGAGTCGTGTACCGTGGGTCACGGGGCATCGAAATCCTCCCGGGACCCGAAAATCGTGGACTATAGCCCACGAAAACGGCCAGAAATGCTCGAAATCACGAGTTTTGACGATGCCGCTAGAGTCATGTACCGGGGGTCACGGGGCATCGAAATCCTCCCTGGACCCGAAAACGTGGACTATACCCCACGAAAACAGCCAGAAATGCTCGAAATCACGAGTTTTGACGATGCCGCTAGAGTCATGTACCGGGGGTCACGGGGCATCAAAATCCTCCCGGGACCCGAAAACATGGACTATAGCCCACGAAAACAGCCAGAAATGCTCGAAATCACGAGTTTTGACGATGCCGCTAGAGTCGTGTACCGGGGGTCACGGGGCATCGAAATCCTCCCGGGACCCGAAAACGTGGACTATAGCCCACGAAAACAGCCAGAAATGCTCGAAATCACGAGTTTTGACGATGCCGCTAGAGTCGTGTACCGGGGGTCACAGGGCATCGAAATCCTCCCGGGACCCGAAAACGTGGACTATAGCCCACGAAAACGGCCAGAAATGCTCGAAATCGCGAGTTTTGACGATGCCGCTAGAGTCGTGTACCGTGGGTCACGGGGCATCGAAATCCTCCGGGACCCGAAACCGTGGACTATAGCCCACGAAAACGGCCAGAAATGCTTGAAATCACGAGTTTTGACGATGCCGCTAGAGTCGTGTACCGGGGTCACGGGGCATCGAAATCCTCCCGGAACCGAAACCGTGGACTATAGCCCACGAAAACAGCAGAAATGCTCGAAATCACGAGTTTTGACGATGCCGCTAGAGTCGTGTACCGGGGTCACGGGGCATCGAAATCCTCCCGGGACCCGAAAACATGGACTATAGCCCACGAAAACGGCCAGAAATGCTCGAAATCACGAGTTTTGACGATGCCGCTAGAGTCATGTACCGTGGGTCACGGGGCATCGAAATCCTCCCGGGACCCGAAAACGTGGACTATAGCCCACGAAAACGGCCAGAAATGCTCGAAATCACGAGTTTTGATGATGCCGCTAGAGTCGTGTACCGGGGGTCACGGGGCATCGAAATCCTCCTGGGACCCGAAAATCGTGGACTATAGCCCACGAAAACGGCCAGAAATGCTCGAAATCACGAGTTTTGACGATGCCGCTAGAGTCGTGTACCGGGGGTCACGGGGCATCGAAATCCTCGCGGGCCCGAAACCGTGGACCATAGCCCACGAAAACAGCCAGAAATGCTCGAAATCACGAGTTTTGACGATGCCGCTAGAGTCGTGTACCAGGGGTCACGGGGCATCAAAATCCTCCCGGGACCCGAAAACGTGGACTATAGCCCACGAAAATAGCAAGAAATGCTCGAAATCACGAGTTTTGACGATGCCGCTAGAGTCATGTACCGGTCACGGGGCATCGAAATCCTCCTGGGACCCGAAAACATGAACTATAGTCCACGAAAACGGGCAGAAATGCTCGAGATCACGAGTTTTGACGATGCCGCTAGAGTCATGTACCGGGGGTCACGGGGCATCAAAATCTTCCCGGGAACCGAAAACGTGGACTATAGCCCACGAAAATAGCAAGAAATGCTCGAAATCACGAGTTTTGATGATGCCGCTAGAGTCATGTACCAGGGGTCACGGGGCATCAAAATCCTCCCGGGAACCGAAAACGTGGACTATAGCCCACGAAAATAGCAAGAAATGCTCGAAATCACGAGTTTTGACGATGCCGCTAGAGTAGTGTACCGGTCACGGGGCATCGAAATCCTCGTGGGAAACGAAAACGTGGACTATAGCCCACGAAAACGGCCAGAAATGCTCGAAATCACGAGTTTTGACGATGCCGCTAGAGTCATGTACCGGGTGTCACGGGGCCTCGAAATCCTCACGGGACCCGAAAACCGTGGACTATAACCCACGAAAACGGCGAGAAATGCTCGAAATCACGAGCTTTGACAATGCCGCTAGAGTCGTGTACCAGGGGTCGCGGGGCATCAAAATCCTCCCGGGACCAGAAAACATGGACTATAGCCCACGAAAACAGCAAGAAATGCTCGAAATCGCGAGTTTTGACGATGCCGCCAGAGTCGTGTACCGTGGGTCACGGGGCATCGAAATCCTACTGGGACCCGAAACCGGCCAGAAATGCTTGAAATAACGAGTCTTAATGATGCCGCTAGAGTCGTGTACCGGGGGTCACAGGGCATCGAAATCCTCCCGGGACCCGAAACCGTGGACTCCGACGGAAACGGCCATAAATGCTTGAAATCACGAGTTTTAATGATGCCGCTAGAGTCGTGTACCGGGGGTCACAGGGCATCGAAATCATCCCGGGACCCGAAAATCGTGGACTATAGCCCACGAAAACGGCCGGAAATGCTCGAAATCACGAGTTTTGACGATGCCGCTAGAGTCATGTACCGGTCACGGGGCATCGAAATCCTCCCGGGACCCGAAAACATGAACTATAGCCCACGAAAACGGGCAGAAATGCTCGAGATCACGAGTTTTGACGATGCCGCTAGAGTCATGTACCGGGGGTCACGGGGCATCAAAATCTTCCCGGGAACCGAAAACGTGGACCATAGCCCACGAAAACGGCCATAAATGCTTGAAATCACGAGTTTTAATGATGCCGCTAGAGTCGTGTACCGGGGGTCACAGGGCATCGAAATCATCCCGGGACCCGAAAATCGTGGACTATAGCCCACGAAAATAGCAAGAAATGCTCGAAATCACGAGTTTTGACGATGCCGCTAGAGTAGTGTACCGGTCACGGGGCATCGAAATCCTCGTGGGAACCGAAAACATGGACTATAGCCCACGAAAACGGCCAGAAATGCTCGAAATCACGAGTTTTGACGATGCCGCTAGAGTCATGTACCGGGTGTCACGGGGCATCGAAATCCTCACGGGACCCGAAAACCGTGGACTATAACCCACGAAAACGGCCAGAAATGCTCGAAATCACGAGTTTTGACAATGCCGCTAGAGTCGTGTACCAGGGGTCGCGGGGCATCAAAATCCTCCCGGGACCAGAAAACATGGACTATAGCCCACGAAAACAGCCAGAAATGCTCGAAATCGTGAGTTTTGACGATGCCGCCAGAGTCGTGTACCGTGGGTCACGGGGCATCAAAATCCTCCCGGGAACCGAAAACGTGGACTATAGCCCACGAAAATAGCAAGAAATGCTCGAAATCACGAGTTTTGATGATGCCGCTAGAGTCGTGTACCGAGGGTCACGGGGCATCAAAATCCTCCCGGGACCCGAAAACGTGGACCATAGCCCACGAAAACGGCCATAAATGCTTGAAATCACGAGTTTTAATGATGCCGCTAGAGTCGTGTACCCGGGGTCACAGGGCATCGAAATCATCCCGGGACCCGAAAATCGTGGACTATAGCCCACGAAAACGGCCAGAAGTGCTCGAAATCACGAGTTTTGACGATGCCGCTAGAGTCGTCTACCGGGGGTCACGGGGCATCGAAATCCTCGTGGGAACCGAAAACGTGGACTATAGCCCACGAAACCGGGCAGAAATGCTCGAGATCACGAGTTTTGACGATGCCGCTAGAGTCATGTACCGGGGGTCACGGGGCATCAAAATCTTCCCGGGAACCGAAAACGTGGACTATAGCCCACGAAAATAGCAAGAAATGCTCGAAATCACGAGTTTTGACGATGCCGCTAGAGTCATGTACCGGTCACGGGGCATCGAAATCCTCCTGGGACCCGAAAACATGAACTATAGTCCACGAAAACGGGCAGAAATGCTCGAGATCACGAGTTTTGACGATGCCGCTAGAGTCATGTACCGGGGGTCACGGGGCATCAAAATCTTCCCGGGAACCGAAAACGTGGACTATAGCCCACGAAAATAGCAAGAAATGCTCGAAATCACGAGTTTTAATGATGCCGCTAGAGTCGTGTACCGGGGGTCACGGGGCATCGAAATCATCCCGGGACCCGAAAATCGTGGACTATAGCCCACGAAAACGGCCAGAAATGCTCGAAATCACGAGTTTTGACGATGCCGCTAGAGTCGTGTACCGGGGTCACGGGGCATCGAAATCCTCGTGGGAACCGAAAACGTGGACTATAGCCCACGAAAACGGCCAGAAATGCTCGAAATCACGAGTTTTGACGATGCCGGCAGAGTCATGTACCGTGGGTCACGGGGCATCGAAATCCTCCCGGGACCCGAAAACGTGGACTATAGCCCACGAAAACGGCCATAAATGCTCGAAATCACGAGTTTTGACGATGCCGCTAGAGTCGTGTACCGGGGTCACAGGGCATCGAAATCCTCCCGGGACCCGAAAACCGTGGACTATAGCCCACGAAAACGGCCATAAATGCTCGAAATCACGAGTTTTGACGATGCCGCTAGAGTCATGTACCGGGGGTCACGGGGCATCGAAATCCTCCCGGGACCCGAAAACGTGGACTATAGCCCACGAAAACGGCCAGAAATGCTCGAAATCACGAGTTTTGACGATGCCGCTAGAGTCGTGTACTAGGGGTCACGGGGCATCGAAATCATCCCGGGACCCGAAAACATGGACTATAGCCCACGAAAACGGCAGAAATGCTCGAAATCACGAGTTTTGACGATGCCGCTAGAGTCGTGTACCGGGGGTCACGGGGCATCGAAATCCTCATGGGAATCGAAAACATGGACTATAGCCCATGAAAACGGCCAAAAATGCTCGAAATCACGAGTTTTGACGATGCCGCTAGAGTCGTGTACTAGGGGTCACGGGGCATCGAAATCCTCCCGGGACCCGAAAAACCGTGGACTATAGCCCACGAAAACGGCCAGAAATGCTCGAGATCACGAGTTTTGACAATGCCGCTAGAGTCGTGTACCGTGGGTCACGGGGCATCAAAATCCTCCCGGGACCAGAAAACATGGACTATAGCCCACTGAAAACAGCAATGAAATGCTCGAAATCGCGAGTTTTGACGATGCCGCCGAGTCGTGTACCGTGGGTCACGGGGCATCGAAATCCTGGGACCCGAAACGTGGACTATAGCCCACGAAACGGCCGAAATGCTTGAAATAACGAGTCTTGATGATGCCGCTAGAGTCGTGTACCGGGGTCACGGGGCATCGAAATCCTCCCGGGACCCGAAACCATGGACT